>NC_053023.1:600977655-601277655 GCF_003073215.2 Triticum urartu | reverse complement strand
TTTTAGTCTGCCGTTTCCGGCCCTTCTTTTTGATCTGCTGTAATGGGACCGAGTTCTGCTCACAGACCGCCTTCTTGAGCGTGTTGGGGCTGATAATATTTGGCACCTCCGCTATCTGAGGCTCGGTGAAGGCGGCAGCTGGAGGCGTCTCCTGAGAACTGAACGCCAGACGACGCCTGTTGCAATTGGGTTTCTCCGTCGTACCAGCTAGATCGCGATCGTCTTGTTTGGGTTCTTGAGAAGGAGGCCCGCAGAACTCGTCACCGTACCCATGTTCGGCAAAGTACTTATCGACGTTGGTAAATGTACCATCGTCGTTGTCATCGTCGTCCGGATCCTGTGCCATATGCATGTCCGAATCCTGTGCCATGGGGATGTCCGGCATGTCCGGTAGCGTTGCGGCGTTCTTGCCATGGCTTGGCGCTGGCACGACTGGCGGTCTTGTCTGTGGGGTGGTGTCCCCCGCCCCCAAACGAATCTGGCTCTTCGGCCAAAGCAGGGGCCAGCTTATGCAGGCGCTGAGGGTCATCTCATCTTCTTCGTCGGCCCCAGCAGGTCGAATCGGAGGTAACAGCTCATCGCAGCCTGGCAGCACCTGAACCACTTCAACCCTATACATTGTGGGTGGCATCGGATTACCGTGGAACATGGGGTTGCCTCGTTGAACGATTCTGCCCTTGGCGACATCGACCAACTCGCCGCCCATGAAGTGCAGGAGAGTGCAAGGAATGTCGGCGGCGCCCTGCGAAAACATGTAGGGCGTCAGGGATGCCCAGTCAAAGGCAAGGAGATGAAGTCCTCGGCCGAGAGGCTTAGTTACCGTGATGCCGTCGAGCTCGACTAGTGTCGAGGCACCGCCAACGGCGGGCGTGCAACTGACGGAGGGGACGCTAGCGAGGTGCCGGCCGGCATACACCCGGGGTGCATTAAGCTCCAATGCCGGCGTCGGAGACACCAATACCGCCGCTGCCGGAGACACCAATGGCGCCGCCGCCGTAGACACCAATACCGCCGCCCGCGCATTGTGCGAGTTGCTAGCCGTGAAGCTGGGAATCGGGGGCGACCCCTGTTGGCCACCCGCAATCCACGTCGTTATCCCATGAATCAAGGTAGGCATAATGCCAGTGAGCATCGATCCCATTTGTTGTTGCACTTGCTCTTGGACCATCTCCGGAATCCGCACCACTTGTGCCTTGAGTGCTTCAACCTCGCGTGACTGGCTTTCCGAGCTGGTCTTTTTCTCCTTTCGCCCACCAGCGGCATAGTATGACCACCATTTTGTGGACAAGCCTTTGTCGGCCACACGACCAGCTGACGTCGGCTTATTGAGCTTATCCCTCTTTTTCATTACGTTCAACGGCCTATTCAAAGGGGTGTCGAAAGGGGAGCTCTGAGATGACCCCGCACTACTGCTTTCTTTGTCCTACGGAAGGAACGTGAACCATTTAGAAATATTGGGGATTAATTAGAATGCAACCATATGGAGCTAATTACGCGAGGGTGTATTCCTTACCAGAACAAGCTCAAGCTCCTTGGTCTTTGGATCCGTGGTAAGTTCCTTTGTTACCGGTCCTCCTTGTACCGGGCCCTGAGAAAGTTCCTGGTCTACTTGTCACTGTATTTCTCGAAGCGGGGCAGTAGGCCTTGCTCGGCACGCTCCGCCACTCTATAACCACCGGGACCGAGTTGGTGGACCCCTATGTTCAACTGCCGCATTTCTTTCCCCCACTGACTTGATTCGGAGGTTGCGGGGCTCTTGCACTTGATCTTGAACTCCTTGTAGTCATCTTCGCTAATCAAAGGATATTTCGCCTTGATCTTCTCATAACTATCACCTTTGTCAATCATTGCCTTCACCGTGCTTTTCCAAGTAGACAGGGCCGTGCTCATCCTCGTGAGGGCGGCACCATTCACTTTATTACCCGAGAGGCGTGTGTTTGCGAACTCAGCGGGGAACTTGTATCGTTCGTGCAGCTTTGTGAAGAGGAGGCTGCGCAAATTCCCTTGGTCCTTATGCCTTGGGTTCTTGGTGTTGATCGAGGCGGTGCTCCGGAGAATGCACCCAAGCAGAATCGAGTACCCCTTGACTACGTGTTTGGGCGCCGTCGGATGCCCGTCGGAGTTCACTTCAGTAAATTCCTCCCTGACGGTGCCGAGCACATTCGGGCGTCGGTCCTTCCGTTGCCTCTTCGGTTGGCTACCATCTGTGCGTGCGCTTCCATCATCAGTGTTGGCATCCGCGGCGCCATCATTAGTGGTGTCATCCCCGACGCCACTAGGGGTTGTGTAGTCAGGATCGGTGTCTTCCGCGGCGTCCTCATAGCGGTGAGGTTCTTCCTCCAACTCCTGGGACAGCTCCCAGAATTGCTTGGCACCCGAACCGCCGGCCTCATCGTTGTGGGCCATGTTTCGCTCTAAATAGGAAAAAAGTTTGGTCAAAAAGTTGGTTATTGTCAAGGAACAAGATCATGGTCTCATCATTTAGGGTTTGTCGACACCGAGGCATCCTAAAAGCTAAGCTTTTATCATTTAGGGTTTGTCGATGCCGAGGCACCCTAAAAGCCTAAGCGTACATCATTTAGGTTCTCATCGACACCGAGGCACCCTATACAAGCCAAGTTAAGTTTTCATCATTTAGGGTTTATCAATGCCGAGGCACCCTAGGTTGGGCCTAATCACTTGGCACTAATCACTTGGCTCTATTGCCACCTATGTTGGGTTTATCATCTAGGGTTTATCGATGCTAAGGAGAATTCTAAGTTGGGCCTAATCACTTGGCTCTATTGCCACCTATGGTTTAATGCAGCAAGAATGGCGGGGCACTTGATCCTACTTAACTAAGTACTAAGATACCCTGGCCCATGCATTAGTCGCAAGTACCCCATATGTCCTATTTTTAGCAAAGTCATGCTAAAATTCACGGAAAATTTCAGCATGACCTTTGCTGAAAATAGGACATACGGAGTACCCGAATTTGCCGGAACGGAAGTTAATTGACATTCCGGCAAACTCAAGGGCCTCTCGGGGTACCTGCAAATTCATCACGACACAATGGTCGGAGACAAAACCCAGCCACAGACCATATGGTCCTCTGCTTTCATATGGAAAAAAATCAGCTCAACTTATGTGAGCTTCCATTCCAGATATAATAGGTCACCCAACAAAAATCATAAATAGTACGATCAAATTCTTCTCAAAAGAGGCATGATCAAATTCTGGTGCCCTTGACTTACTAGTATTTATCTCTTATGACTGATGAATGTGCATTGAGTCCAGAAGCAAAGACTCTACAGTGAAATGAAAAAAACCATGGAAATATATTTATGATAACTCTAAATGGATCAGAAGGTGCAGATGCACTTGTCAAAAAAGGTATGCATTTGCAGCAGCTTTGTTCTGATTATGACACCATTCTGTTAAGAAGGCAAAATAACATTATCATCACAATTCATGGTTGAAGTTGAAGACCCTAAGCTTTAAAATGCCAAGTCTCACTTACGCATGTTAACTTATTTACCAGGTCAGAACTATCACCAGAAAATAGTAAATCCACATTGACCACATAATATTCTTTTGCAACCACTCAGTTTGTCCTTGACTGGGACACTTGAAGCACAAAACAACTAATGCAGAGCTAGGTTGTATGTTTGGCTTAAGGGTTTTCCTTTTCAAATTCTGACTCTGTTTCTAAACAAAGTAGGCTTCTATCCTGTCTAGAATGTTATGAAGATGTCCTGGATAAGCTGAGTGTTTTTAACAATTTTCTCATTTTGACAGCATCTGTATCACATTACACTTGATATATTTTGACTCCTGTGTGTTGTAATGAAGATGTCTTGGTGAGACTTGATATATGCCCAAAATTAGAAAAATCACAAGGTACTTTCTCTACCTAATAAACTCCATATGACCACATAAAACCCTGTTTAACACACCTGTAAAGAGGAACAACCCCCCTAAGGAGCTAGAAAGCTATATCGCCCACTGCCTCGTCGAATGTCTGTCAAGGGAAGAGATAAAGAGCATATAAAACATTACCCACACAAAAAAATGAGAGCATGTAAAAAATTTAAAAACGAGAACCATGAGTTATGAGAACTACAAATTAAGGAATGCAGTGTTCAACTAGGCCTCGGACTCCAACTATCAGATAATAAGAGAACAATTCACACGATAGCAAGCAGGTGTAACCAGAGGCAGAGGAGCATGAAGAGACAAGTCTCCAGAACTAGTCCATGAATCCATGATGCTGCTACATATTATTAATATTGAAACTAACAGAAAATGCTAACAAGTCTTGAGAACTAGCGCATGATGCCACGTAACCCTATCACCCAGAAACAAACCATCGAATCATCATGCAAATGTAGTTACAGGCCAACGGAGAGATAAGCAGTTGGTCCAAAAAAACGCCTAGCTAGTGGAACATTAATTGATAGCTAAGGAGTGGCGTTATATACCGAACCACCGGCATAAGAATCAAGTGCTAGGAAGTCATGATTTCTCAATCGTGGCTCTGAACCCAAGCCCTTGGTAAATCTCTGGCTCAACAGAGAACACAGCCAAGGCTAAGAGTGACGCAGGCCAAACCAGAAGAATGAATAATCAAGGCGCTCGACCAGCAAATCAACTACACAGAGCGATTCGCGGGCGGCACATAGAGCACAGCCCAATCCAATCCAATCCTATCAGTCCAGCCCTAGGACCAAACCCTGCTAACCCTAGCAACCACGGGGCGCACCGACCCACATCTGACGCTACCAAATCGCATCGATCGCGCGGCGGTACCAAGGAAGCAAGGGGGGTTGGGGGATTGGGGGCGCGTTACCATACCTTGAGGATGCCGAGCTTGATGGAGCCGTAGACGACGCTGACGCCGACCACGGAGACCCTGGCCACCTGCAAAGCAACATCCATGGAGAGGATGCCGATCGTCGGTCAGTCAGCCAGATCTGATCCGCGCGGATGCGGAGGAATCGGGGGGGAGGGGCCTGGCCACCTGCAAAGCAACATCCATGGAGAGGATGTCGATCGTCGGTCAGTCAGCCAGATCTGATCCGCGCGGATGCGGAGGAATCGGGGGGGAGGGGCGCACGTGTGTTGCTTACGAGGGCGAGGGTGCTCTTGCCGGAGTCGTCTCCTCCTCCTCCTCCTCGTCCTGCTCCGACTCGGGAGGCGGGGGAGCTGCAGTGGTGGGGGGCGCGGGGGCGTGGGGGTGGCGGTGCGGGGGAGCTGAAGTGGTGGGGGCGCGGGGGCGGCGGGGCTGGAGTCCGGCGGGGGTCGGGGCGGCGGCATCGGGGCAGCGCGCGGGTGGATCTGGTGAGGGAGAGGGACGAAGGGGAACTGGTGAGAGGGAGGGAATTAGCTAGGGGGGAATCTTACTAATGGCGCACCCGCGGTCGGTGCGCCATTAGTAATCTTTTTTTACATAGCAATGGCGCACCAGGCACAGGTGCGCCATTAGTAATCTTTTTTTATAAATAGCAATGGCGCACCAGCCAGAGGTGCGCCATAAGTAATTTATTTTTATTTTTTGTTGCATGTAATAATTTTTTAGAAAATGAATATGAATATGAAAAAGTAATATTTTTTATAAAAACAGTAATATGAAAAAGTAATCATTTTTCGCGGTGACGTTTGCGCCCGCGGTCTTGGATTTGGCTTCGGGTATAACCATGGTGGTGAAATACCGGTCTTCTTTTAGGACGCTCTTGGCCCATCTGACACGGAACATCGGGACCTTCTCTCCAACGTAGCTCAGCTCCCAGATCTCCTCGATCCTTCCGTAGTATCTGTCCTTGTCGTTACCGGTGTAGGATTCCATCGTTACCCCGGAGTTCTTATAACCATCGCTCTTCATGTCCTTGTCCTCGGTGTAGAATGTGTAGCCGTTGATATCGTACGCCTCATAGGTCATCAGGTTGTGCTCGGCGCCCTGTGACAAGGCGAATATGAGTTGTTCTTCCGTGGAAGAATCCTCATGTAAAGGGTACGCTAGAAGCTTCTACTTGAACCAACGCGTGAAACATGAGTTGTGTTCTTTGATTATATCTCTGTCCGTCCTCTATTGGCCTCGGTCATTGTACGTCTTCTCAATAAAGGTTTTGTGCTCTACCACCCAAGGATCGACCACGTCTATGTGTTGTAGCATGACTAGGTTTGCTCTTTCAAAGTCGGCAAGTCGACCGTCGAAGTCGACATGCATTTCACGGCGACCCTCACGGTGACCCCATCCAGCGAGCCTGCCGAGGTGCCTGTTGACGGGCAGACCAACGGGGTTCTCGATGCCTAGATAATTCGTGCAGTAGGAGATGCACTCTTCGGTCAGAAAGCCCCTGGCTATACTTCCCTCTGGACGTGACATGTTGCGAACGTATCCTTTGATGACACCATTCATCCTTTCAAACGGCATCATGCTGTGCAGGAACGTCGGCCCGAGTTGGATGACATCCTCCATGATATGGACCAGCAGATGCACCATAACGTCGAAGAATGCGGGCGGGAAGTACATCTCAAGCTCGCATAGTATCACCACGATCTCTTCCTGTAGCCTTGTGAGTTGCCTCACGCCAACCGACTTCCGAGGGATGATGTCGAAAAAGTTTCATAGGCCAAATAGCGTTTCACGGATGTGCGCGTCCATGATCCCACGGATTGCAACTGGAAGTATCTGCGTCATCAGCACGTGACAGTCGTGAGACTTCATCCCGCTGAACTTCTGCTTCGCTGTGTCTAGGTATCTGCTTATCTTCCCCGCGTAACCGTAAGGAAGTTTTACTCCTACGAGGCAGGTGAAAAACTGCTCGATCTCCTCCTGACTTAGAGTGAAGCACGCGGGAGGGTAGTCATTTCCGGTCTTCTTGGCCTTTTTGCCTTTGCGACGACTTTCTGTGTCCTGCTTCGCCTCATCATCATCATCATCATTAGCGTGAAGCTCCTGCCTGATGCCCATTGATTTCAAGTCTGCCCTTGCTTTCGGCCCATCTTTGGTCCTCTCTGGCATGTTGAGCAGGGTACCAAGCAGACTCTCGCACACGTTCTTCGTGATATGCATGGCATCAAGGCTGTGAGGCACACGGTGGATCTTCCAGTACGGCAAGTCCCAGAAAACAGACCTCGTTTTCCATACCTTCAGCAGCGGCTCTGGCGACTTTCGCTTCTTTCCCGGCTTTGCCGCCTTTTGCTTCTTTCCCGGCAGTGGGCAATCTTTCCAATTTTTCAACAGCCCGTCTATTTTCTCGCCGCTCCTTGTACGCGGGCGTCTTCGGAGTTCGGTTTCACCATCGAACAGATCCTTGCATTTCCTCCACGGGTCATCATCGCGGAGCCACCTTCGATGTCCCATGAACACGGTTTTTGAAGACCCGGGATCTCTATCTAGCTAGCGATATGTTGTGTTATCCATGCACCTGACGCATCCAGAAAATACGTGGACCACCTGCCCCGTGAGATATCCGTAACCGAGATAGTTGTGCACCGTCATGAGCAGTGCGACTCTCATAGGGAAATATTCTTTCTCTGCAGCGTCCCACATATTGGCTGGCGTTTTCCACAGCGTGTCTAGCTCCTCTTTCAGCAGCCCCAGATACAGATTGATGTCGTTCCCTGGTTTTTTCGGCCCTTCAATTAGCATACTCATGTGAATGTACTTCCTCTTCATGCACAACCAGGGGGGAAGGTTGTACATCCACACAAACACAGGCCAGGTGCTATGTGTGCTTCTCTGGCTGCCAAATGGATTGACCCATCGGTACTCGCACCCAGCACGATGTTCCTTGGATCCTTCCCAAATTCTAGGTGTTCGAAGTTCAATGCTTGCCACTGGCTCCCATCCATAGGGTGACTCAGCATCTTCTCTTTTTTATTTATCTCCGGATCATTTGCGTCATCTTCTCGCTTCTTCTCCTCCCTATCCGCGTGCCAACGCAGGAGCTTTGCTACCTTAGGGTCCGCGAAATACCGCTGCAGATGAGGAGTGATCGGAAAGTACCACACCACTTTTCGAGGAGCTTTCTTCCTCTTCTTGTATCGAGTGACGCCGCACACCGGACATATGGTAGACTCCGCGTGCTCGCCCCGATAAATGATGCAATTGTTCATGCACACATGGTATTTCACGTGCGGTAAATCCAGAGGACACACGACTTTCTTCGCCTCCTTGAAACTGGTCGGGCACTTGTTTCCCTTGGGAAGACGTTCGTGCTAGAATGACATGTTCTCGTCGAAGCATGCGTCGGTCATTTTGTGTTTTACCTTCATCTCCAAAGCCATGAGCGTTACTTTCAGGCGGGTATCCTCGGTTCTGCATCCTTCATACAATGGAGTAACCGCGTCTATCTCCAGTTGATCCAGCTTGGCTTTCTCTCGGGTGGCAGCTCTTGCGTTATCCGTCTGCTTGAGAAGCAGCTCTTGAATATGAGGGTCCTGCACCCAGCCCATCGATAGTCCATTGTCGTCTGCTCCTCCGGCATCTAGATCTTCATGATCATGCCCTTCATCTGCTCCGGCATCTTCCTCATCATCATGTCCGGCATCTTCTACATGATGACTGTGTACAGCATCACCGTCGTGATCATGTCCTGGAGATTCTTCGTCTTCTCGCCCGCCCGAGCCGCGGTGGTTGTCTTGCTTCCCTTCCTCATTTCTTGCCCGGCCCCCATGGATGACTTCCTAGTCATCTTCATCACCTAGCCACCGATAGCCATCCATGAAACCACGCAAATGCAGGTGGTCCCGTACCTGCTCGAAATCCGGGTCCGCAATAAGGCCCTTCAGCTTGCATCTTCGACACGGACATCTTATCTCCGTCTCGTTCTTTTGAAGCATCTTGGCCTTCACGGAGCTCAAAAACCTATTCACGATGCCTTCGGTAATCGTGCGGACCATGGTCACCTGCGGGGTAGAGCAAAACGATATTTTAGAACCAAGAAAAAATTTGGCATGACTTTCCCTAAAAATAGGACCAAAAAGAATGCATAGTGCCAAAATTCTCACCGAAACGGAAATGAATCAACATTCCGGCAAAATATTGGCAACTATGGCATTTCAAATACCGGTACCTGCAAACACAAACATATATGCAACACCACAAACATACATAGATCTAGCTAGGCCACAAAAAGTGCATGTGCACGTTGTTGGAGCGAGCTAGGGAGAAAAAAAGTAGTTCTACAACATGAAGATAGCTTTCCCCTTACTTACCTATGAAAAAAAGGTAATTTCAACACTTAATTTTGATGAATCTATGGTGCAAATGAGGTGAGGAGGAGGAGGCAGCCGACAAGCTTAGAGAAGGAGGTGGGGGGAATGAAGTGGGGAAAGTGAGTGTGTAGGTGTGGCTGTCCAAAAATATCTAGCTGGTCCCAGGTTACTAATGGTGCACCACACAGACATGCGCCATTAGTAACCCAACATACTAATGGCGCACCACACAGACATGCGCCATTAGTAGTTTTGCAAAAAAGTAAAAAAAAATAATTTTTATACTAATGGCGCACCGTGGCACAGTGCGCCATTACTAGTTTAAACTAGTAATGGCGCACTATGCAATGGTGCGCCATTAGTAGTTTTGCAAAAAAGTAAAAAATAAAAAAATACAGTAGTGGCGCACTCTGTGGCTAGTGCGCCATTAGGAGTTCTAACTACTAATGGCACACTCTACCCGGATGCGCCATTAGTATGTTTGAAAAAATGAAAAAAACATTTTGTTACTAGTGGCGCACCGTGTGCCTAGTGTGCCATTAGTATATAGTACTGGCGCACCACATGTCTGGTGCGCCATTAGTGTCAATTCCATCTATAGCCCTTTTCCTAGTAGTGCCTTGCCCTCCGGCGGCCCCTCCTTGATCAGCTTCACGGCGTCTAGCTTGACCCACTGCAATTTCACACGGGCGAAAGCCCGGCGTGCACCTTCAATGCAGACAGATCGCTTGACGACCTCCAGCCGCGGGCAGGCATCCACAAGCCACCTCACCTGGCCGAAGAAGCTGTTCGGAAAGGCGTCGCCAGGCTACAACCGGACTATAAAGCTCTTCATGGCCTGATCGGCCGCCTTATTTAGCTCGACAATCTGCTTCAGCTGGTCGCTCATTGGCACCGGATGCTCAGCCTCAGCATACCGAGACCAGAACAGCTTCTCCATTGAGCTCCCATCCTTGGCCTGGTAAAATTATGCGGCATCGGACACACCGCGGGGCAGATCTGCGAATGCTCCTAGAGAGCTCCGGACTCGGGTAAGTAACCGGTAATTTACTTTTACATGCTTGCTTTGCATATAGAAAGCCTTACCCGCCGCTATGTTCTTCATCGTGTCGATCTCTTGGAGGGCCTTTTGGGCTTCGGCCTTGGCACTTTTTACACTCTCAAGGGCCACGGCAAGCTCAGACTCCCGCGTCTTTGAGTCAAGCTCCAACGCCTCGTGCTTCACCACGAGAGCCTGGAGCTCTTGCTGCACCTCGTCCACCCGAGCCTCGTGCTTCTCTCGCTCGGTGCGCTCCTTGGCCGCTTTATCTTCGGCCTTGGTTAGTGCTTGCTTCAGGGTCGCCACCTCGGTCGTGGCCCCTGGCAAACATACGATGATCCTGTCATTTTGCAATCGCGTCCTCTTTTATATATACATATCTATAGACAGGGTATTACCTACCCCTGTTCTCCTCGAGCTGCCTCTTGGCAAGGCCGAGCTCTTTCCTGAACCCCTCGAGGTCCTGCTTCAGTACGGTGACCTCCGCAGTCAGTGCGGCGGATGCCAGCAGTGAAGCTTGCATATGCATATTGACATACTTATATTAGACTCATGCGATATTATTTGATCCTCTGTTCGGCCTTTCTTTGTGAACACCGAACAAAGTCAGGGGCTACTGTCTATGCGGTAATATTTCTACTACATTTTAAAACACTTACCTCGAAGCCTGTTAGAAGGCTGGCACAGGCTTCAGTCAATCCGCTCTTGGCGGAGTGAACCTTCTGGATCACCGCACTCATGATAGTGCGGTGCTCCTCGTTGATGGAAGCGCTTAGCGCTTCCAGCAGACTGTCCGGCGCCTCTAGATGGACAGAGGTCACCGGCATAGGCGTCTTGCCCCTCTTAGAAGGAGGCCGCCCGCCCGAGCCCGGAACCGTTGGAGGGTCCGGCGCGGTGTTCGGCTGAGGGCCGACCTCGGAGCTCTTAGGGGCCCCGTCCCCTCGGCTCCCGTAGTCCGGAAGGTCGCCTGGAGGCTCCTCCGGGATTGTCTCCCCTCGATCCGGTGCCTCTTGAGACACTCTTTGATGAAGCTCTGCTTGCTCCACCGGAGGAGGAGCCTTCGGCCTCGACCTAAACTTTACTTTTCACCCCCTTTAACTTCATTTCCTCAATGCATCTTTTGGTGAACCGGAATGTTTTATGTTGGAACGTGCGTGGGTTAAATTCCGACGACAAACAATTAACTTTATCGAATGCGAATACCTCTAGTGGTTGTGCGGTGGTGTGCTTACAAGAAACCTAGAAATCCTCATTTGATCTGTCCTTTATTAAGTCTTGTTGTCCCCGCCGCTTTGATCACTTCGCTTTTGTACCTTCTGGTGGGGCTTCGGGGGGTATTGTCACCATCTGGAATAGCACGATTTTCACTGCTGATGTGCTTATGTCTGAAGATTTTTCCCTGGTCACACGTTTTAAATCAATGCAATCGGCCCAAAGCTGGACGTTGGTAAATGTATATGGGCCATGTCAAGGTGAGCAGAGGGAACAATTCATTAACTGGTTATGCTCTCTTCAAACTCCCTCAGACGAAGATTGGCTCTTTGTGGGAGATTTTAACTTCATACGTGCACCAGACAATCGTAACAAACCGGGAGGGAACATTAATGATATGAATACATTTAATGATTTTATTCACTCTCAATGGCTAATTGAGTTACCTATCAAGGGGCGTTCTTTCACTTGGAGCAACATGCAGCTCGACCCTCTACTAGAACAATTGATTGGTTTTTCACAAGCACAAACTGGACTTTTTCATACCGTAAAACCTTGGTCAAACCACTTGGTAAGCCCGTCTCCGATCATACTCCTTGTGTGGTTACCATTGAAACAAACATCCCGAAATCCAAGTTATTTCGTTTTGAATCATTCTGGGTTCAGCATCCGGGTTTTATGCACATTGTCGAGACTTCTTGGGCCAAACCAGTCCACTCCACGAACACTGCCACTGTGCTCTGTCGCAACCTCAAAACACTACGACGGGATCTTAAACACTGGAGTAAAAGGCATATCTAAACTTTTAGTGCCCATTGAGAATTCAAACAAAGCCCTCTGTGAGATCGATGAACTGGAAAACAAACGGACTTTATCTATACCTAAAGCCAACTTTCGACGCATCCTCAAAATTCACATTCTAAGATTACTACGATATCAGCAAGCTTACTGGAAAAAGCGTTGCACCATTCGATGGGTTCAGTTTGGAGATGAGCTATCAAAATTCTTTCAAGCCTTGGCTTCTGAAAGGTACATGAGGAATAATATTTCTTCTTTAACAACCTCAGATGGCACAATAGTTGAGGATCATGGTGGCAAAGAATCTCTCATTTTTCAAACGTTTAAAGAACAGATGGGTTCGTCACGGCCTTGCAATATGAAGTTTGACTTAGCCGGTATAATCAAAAAAATTGAGGGATTAGATGCCCTGACCATTCCTTTTACTCATGAGGAAATTGACAAAGTGGTCAGAGAAATGCCGGCGGAAAGAGCCCCGGGTCCAGATGGATTTAATGGACTGTTCTTAAAACGATGCTGGCCAGTTATCAAGGAGGATTTTTACAACCTGTGCAATCAATTCCATAACGGGGAGCTCAATTTGGAAAGTATTAATGATGGCTTCATCACACTCATCCCTAAAGTTGGCTCTCCAGAATCTATCAATGACTATAGACCGATCACACTTCTGAACTGCTGCCTCAAAGTCGTTACTAAACTACTGGCAAATATACTGCAAAAAATCATCCTCAAAATCATACATCGAAACCAATATGGCTTTCTCAAAGGCCGGACGATACAGGACTGTCTTGCCTGGGCTTAAGAATATATATATCAGTGCCAATCATCCAAAAAAGAGATCATGCTCCTCAAATTAGATTTTGCCAAAGCGTTCGATACGATTGAACATGAGGCAATGATTAAGATCATGGAAAGCATGGGATTCAATGACAAATGGCTGGGTTGGATTAGGTGCATCTTTTCTTCAGGCAAGTCCTCTGTCCTTCTTAATGGCACTCCCGACCGTCAATTCCATTGTAAATGTGGTGTCAGACAGGGGGACCCTCTCTCCCCCCTCATCTTTGTTCTGGCGGCTGACCTTCTCCAAGCAGCCATCAACGATGCCTTTGCTCGCAATCTGATCCAACTGCCGTTGCCCTCCACAACTTAGAAGGATTATCCCGTGATCCAGTACGTTGATGACACCATTCTGGTGCTGCCTGCATGCATCCAACAAGCTGTAGTGATCAGAGATATTTTAAATGACTACGCTACGTCCATTGGGCTGAAAATAAACTTTCACAAGTCAACTCTAATCCCGATGAACTGTGACCTAGCAAAGACTCAGGAAATAGCCATCATCTTCGGATGCATTGTTGGAAAATTGCCTTTTACCTATTTGGATCTCCCCCTTGGAACTACCCGCCCAACCATTCTTGAGCTCATGCCATTGGTTTGCTCTATTGAAAGAAGACTAACGGCTACTCTCAACATGATCTCTTATGGTGCAAAACTCTCCATGCTCAACTCAGTTATCACCTCCTTGATTATATTTGCTCTGTGTACACTCCGGTTGCCAACCAAGATCATCGAGCTCTTGGACAAAATAAGGAGATGCTTGTGGACCAAAAAAACTGAACAAGGAGATAAATGCAACTCTCTAGCCTCATGGAACATGGTATGCCGACCTAAGGAATGTGGAGGTCTAGGGGTGATTGATCTCAGAATTCAAGGTGATGCCCTACTGCTCAAATACTTGCACAAATTTTACAATGACTGGGATGTACCATGGGTTCAGCTCGTTTGGGACACATACTACACCAACCAAATACCACATGCCTCGGATACGTGTGGGTCATTCTGGTGGCGGGACGTCGCAAAACTAATGCCCATATATAGGGGAATCACCAACATCCAAGTGGCAAACAGCAGGAATGTTCTTTTCTGGAAAGATTTATGGGTTGATAACATTATTGCAGACAAATATCCACGCGCGTTCTCGTACATCATCAATGAGGATATCTCAGTCAGGGATTTCTTGTCCATCACGTCACTCCGAGAGGCGTTTTACCTCCCACTCTCGGAACAAGCGCACGCCGAGGTCCGCCAACTTCAGTCTGACTTGGCCACGGTAACCATATCCGAGGAGCAAAATATTTGGTCATATGCCTGGGGATCAACGCAATTCTCTACACGCCAATACTACATGTTCTACTTCAGAGACATTCGGGCACATGAAGCTTTTCGGTGGATATGCAAATCAAGATCCACAATGAAAATTAAGGTCTTTGGTTGGCTGCTGCTCTCCGACCGTCTCAAGACCAGGAATATGCTTAAACATAGACATTACAACATTGGAGAGGATCACAACTGTATCCTATGTGGGCTACAAATCGAGGAAACCTTGGAGCACTTGTTCTTTGAATGCCACTTCAGTGCTGAATGCTGGACCAGTCTTGGTCTTTCTTGGACACAAGGAACTCAAGGTTACAAATGGTCACTTTGGCCAAAAAAAGTTGGGACCAACCTCTCTTTATGGAGGTGTTTTTACTTGCGGCGTGGAGCATATGGAAGGAACGCAATAATAAACACTTCAGGGGGATTACACCAACAAAGACATCTTGGCTGGACAGACTTAAGAAGGATTTCTCTCTCCTTACCTATAGGGTCAAGGAAAAACACAAACATCTTATCCCTCTCATACTTGCCTCCATAGCTTAGTTCTCTCTCCACCCCCAAAGTGGCGGGTAGATACATGTAAAGATCTCATGTAAATTGTAGAAAGTTTTTTCTAATATAAGTTTACAACCGTAGGAGGTTCTCCTATTGTTCAAGGTTCAAAAAAAACACCTCGGCGTCGTCGGCAGGATGAGGGGAGGTGGCGGTCGGGACTGGATAGCTATCCATGTCCGACGAGCCCAAGGAGCCGTCCGATGATACCTTGATATTGGCTTGTGGCGGCCTGCATAATTATGTTCGGCGATTAGGGAAAACAGTGCGACAAAGGAATTCCATGAGTTACTCTGGTATCTGAATACTTATGATCTCCCCGGGGCTTGGCCCTGGGCAACCACTCGTCTTCCCCTTCGTCGGCGGCAGTGGAACTGTCCGGAAGGAGAGTCCTTCCCTTCTTGGACCCTCCTGCCTCCCCAGTTGGGGCGGCCTTCCCTTTCCTGTCTCCCCCAGTCGGTGGGGGAGCATCTTCTTCTTCTTCTTCCTCGTCTTCGGGGGAAGAGTGCACCGCAGAGTCATCGGACAATGAGTCGGACGACGCCTGGCGTCGGGAACTCTTTCGGGTTCCCTTGGCCTTCTTGGTCTTCTCTGGCACCGTGTAAGGGGTCGGAGTCAACATCTTCGCCAGAAGAGTGTCTACGGGGCCTTCGGGAAAGGAGCCAGACAGTCGATCTGTCCGGCCATCTTCTGCCAGTCCTGTCAAAGGTACGGGAGTTTAGATCCCGCATAGAGTCAATCTATATAAAAAATAAGTATCCTGTGAAAGGTAAAGGAGCTTACCGCACTGGCTTGGCGCGTCGCGCTGAATCCGCGATCCTCAGTAGTAGGAGGGGGGACCTCGGCACTTTTGAACAGCACCCTCCAAGCATCTTCATGAGTCGTGTCGAAGAGCCTGTTCAGAGTTCGGTGCTGCGCCGGGTCGAACTCCCACAAGTTGAACTCCTGTTGTTTGCACGGGAGGATCCGGCGGATGAGCATAACTTGGACTATGTTGACAAGCTTGAGCTTCTTGTTCACCATGTTTTGAATACATGTTTGGAGTCTGGTCAGCTCTTCCAAACTACCCCGGGACAGGCCTTTCTCTTTCCAGGAGGTGAGCCACGTGGGGATGCCAGATCAGAACTCGGGGGCCGCTGCCCATACAGGGTCGCGCGGCTCGGTGATGTAGAACCACCCCGATTGCCACCCCTTTATGGTTTCCACAAAGGAGCCCTCGAGCCATGTTATGTTGGGCATCTTGCCCACCATGGCGCCTCCTCACTCCGCCTGGCGGCCGCCCACCACCTTCGGCTTGACATTGAAGGTCTTCAGCCATAAGCTGAAGTGGGGCTTGATGCGGAGGAAGGCCTCGCACACGACGATAAACGCCGAGATGTTGAGGATGAAGTTCGGGGCCAGATCGTGGAAATCCAGGATGTAATAGAACATGAGCCCCCGGACGAATGGATGGATAGGGAATCCCAGTCCACGGAGGAAATGGGTGAGGAATACTACCATCTCATGGGGCCTGGGGGTGGGGATGAGCTGCCCCTCATCTGGGAGCCGGTGCGCGATGTCGTCGGGCAGGTATCCGGCTCTCCTCAGTTTCTTGATGTCTCCCTTCGTGACGGAGGAGACCATCCACTTGCCTCCCGCTCCGGACATGGTTGGAGAAGGTTGAGGTGGGAAGTATGGACTTGGGCGCTAGAGCTCGACTGTGTGAAAATGGATGAGCAAAGGAGGAAGAAGGCGTGGATAGGAAGGTGAATCCTTATCCCTTTATATGGGCGGATGAAACTGAGCGTTCCCCCTTGCCTGGTAAAACTCGCTTATCCCCCAAGCGCCGTAATTGGTGGCGCGGTTGGGTTACCCACGCCCGTATTGATGAGAATCCCGTAATAAGGTGACACGATCTCTGCTTTGACAAGACGTGTCGAAAAACTGCCTCGCGTTATGTGCGGGGCTGTTTAAAGGGAATGGTTTGAATAATCACCGGGCCATGACATAACGTCATGCCTCCAAAACAAGCCAGCAAATTAGATCTGCGAAAATATTATTCTCTCTATGGTGGAATGTGGAACTTATTTTGCAGGGTCGGGCACTATCCTCGTGTTCAAATTCTTCTGTGATGTATTCGGAGAAGGAACCCGCCTTGGAATGCCGAAGACAATACTACGCGCCGGACTCATCATCATTGAAGCCTGGTTCAGGGGCTACTGAGGGAGTCCTGGATTAGGGGGTCTCCGGACAGCCAGACTGTCTCCATTGGCCGGACTGTTAGACTATGAAGATACAAGATTGAAGACTTCGTCTCGTGTCCGGATGGGACTCTACTTGGCGTGGAAGGCAAGCTAGGCAACACGGATATGGATATTTCCTCCTTTGTGACCGACCTTGTGTAACCCTAACCCTCTCCGGTGTCTATATAAACCGAAGGGTTTTAGTCCGTAGGACAACAATCACAACATACAATCAAACCATAGGCTAGCTTCTAGGGTTTAGCCTCTCTGATCTCGTGGTAGATCTACTCTTGTACTACCCATATCATCAATATTAATCAAGCAGGATGTAGGGTTTTACCTCCATCAAGAGGGCCCGAACCTGGGTAAAACATCGTGTCCCCTACCTCTTGTTACCATCCGGCCTAGACGCACAGTTCGGGACCCCCTACCCGAGATCCGTCGGTTTTGACACCGACACCCGGTATCATCATAGATGTGGTGGGCTCCGACTTCTATGACAAAAAATCATGACAGAAAATGGGCTTTTCGTCCTTGGCGGGCCGGAGACGCAGCTGCATGACATTCTTTGGGCCGTCCATGATGGAAAAAACCGTGGTAGAAGCGAGGGGAGGAAAATTTCGGGGAGTTCCCGGTTACGGTGGGAGGTCGGGGGCCGAGCGATGCACGTTTCTCTCGTACACGTACGCGTGTGTGTGGGAGGCATTGGCTCTAACTGAACCCGAGCAAGGCGTTGGGCTCTAACTGAACCCGAGTGATTGGACTGCAGGCTATGCGTTACTGAACCCGAGCGATCGATCGATGGCTGTTAACTGAACCTGATCAAGCGATTCCTTTGCTACTGCTACTAACAGAAGCTGATCGATTGGATGAACAGTGAGCGTTGCGTTGGGGGGGGGGGGTTGGATGAACAGTGAGCGGTGGCGTTGCCTCTGGATGAACACGACCCCGTGGTGTGGTGGAGGGCTGGATGAACAGTAGACGGTGGAGGGGTGCCCGTGGAGGGGTGGTTGAACAGGACCCCGTGGTGTGGAGGGCTAGATGAATAGTAGACGGTGGAGGGGTGGTTGAACAGTAGCCGGTGGAGTAGCGCGCGGTGGAGGCTGGATGAACAGGAGCCCGTGGAGGCTGGAGGAGGTCGACGGTAGCCCGTGGAGGCTGGAGGAGGTCGACGGTAGCCCGTGGAGGCTGGAGGAGGTCGACGGTGGAGATGAACAATATCCCGTGGAGTCCCGTTTTGCGGTACGCCACACCCCTCCCAATGAACAGGACCCCCGTTTCGACCGTAGGAGGTCCGTTTTGCGGTACGCCACACCCCTCCCGATCAACAAGACCCTCGTTTCGACCGTAGGAGGTCCGTTTCGTCCGTTTTGCGGTACGCCACACCCCTCTTGATCAACAGGACCCCCGTTTCGACCATAGGAGGTCCGTTTCCTCCGTTTTGCAGTACGCCAGACCCCGTTCCGAACGTAGGAGGTCCGTTTCCTCCGTTGTGCGGTACGCCAGGCCTCGTTTCCATCGCCTGTTCCGTCCAAGCCCTCCCGATGAACACGACCACGCATTCCGTTCCGTCCCAGCCGGTTGGCACCCACGCGTTATTGCCTCCCCATGAACACGACGCATTCCGTTGCCTCCCCATGAACACGACGCATTCCATTGCCTCCCCATGAACACGACGACAACGCTGTTTCTCGTTCCAACCCAGCCATGTACACGAGCCCTGCCGTACGTATGTGCAAGTAGGCGTTCGAGACCCCACCCGTATGTACACATACGTGGCCGTATTTTCTTTCTTGCACCCTGGCCGCTGTACGTACGTGTACATGCTACGTGCGCGCCTCTACTACGACACGTACGCGCCTCTACTACAACACGTGCGCGCCTCTACATCCACCAGTATATATGTACGTACACGTTCATGACCAGAATGACAACGCTACGTACGCTTCGACCAGGTGGGTCCCAACTGTCAGGCACTTCCTTGCCTGCGAAGATGTAGCTGGTGGGTCCTAGCAGTCAGGGGGCGAATCGTTTTTTTTGCCCTGATGCACTTCCTTGCCTGCGAAGATGTAGTTGGTGGGTCCCAGCAGTCAGGGCGAAATGTCTTTTTTGTGAAATACAGTGGCCCGTCCGGTGGGTCCCAGCTGTCAGGTAGAGGAATCATTATTTTTCGCGTAATAAGGAGGCACTTCCTTGCTGCGGCCGTGGATCTAGCTGTCAACCTCTCCAAGTACAGTCCACGTCCGATGGAAGTTTTTCCTTGACCACGTTGACCACGCCACGCTGAGAGCACTAGGGCGGGGGACGACGGCGGGGCCTAGGAAGGGGACAATGGGGAGCCGGGGAAGACGCGGCAGTGGAAGCCCGCACGGAGAGGAGTACGAGGGTTCACTAGTTTGGTTGTGGTGTGAGGCTGCCGTCGCCGCAGGGCCTGGCCAGCGGTGGGAATAGTAGGGGGCGGTGAGGCCTCCGCGGCAGCACAGCCGGCCATGGGAGGCAGGAGCATGCAGCACGACCGGCGCTGCTTTGGGCGGCTGGAGCAAGAAGACCAGAGGTTGAAGAAGCACTACGGGCGTTGGATGGACATCGTACGGTCACTGGAGCTAGAATCGTTCATATTGACTAAAGTTGACAAAGGCCCCCGTCCCAGTCAACTTAGTAGGCCCACAAGTCAGCCTCCCACCATGGTGGGTCCCAGCTAGCAGGGGGAGTATTCATTTTTTTTGCGTAATAAGGAGGCACTTCCGGTGGGTCCGAGCTGACAGCGGGGGGACGTTTTTTTCGCGATATACGCTAGCCCGTCCGGTGGGTCCTAGCAGTCAGGGGGGAAACATTTTTTTCACGAAATAAGGTGGCCCGTCCGGTGGGTCCCTGCTGTTAGGTGGAGGAATAATTATTTTGCGCATAATAAGGAGGCACTTCCTTGCGGCCACCTGGACCCAACTGTCAGCCTCTCCACGTACAGTACTCTTTCGATGGAAGTCGGTCGTTGACCATGTTGACCACGCCACGCCGAGAGCACCAGGGCGGTGGTCTGCACGACGGCGAGGCCTAGGAAGGGGACGACGCGGAGCCGGGGAAGACGCAACAGTGGAATCCCGCGCGGAGAGGAGTACGAGGGTTCACTGGTTCGGCTGCTGTGTGAGGCTGCCGTCGCCGCAGAATAACAGGGGGTGTGGGTGAGTAGAGGGATGGCCTAGCCAGCGGTGGGAGTAGTACAGGGTGGTGAGGCCTCCACGGCATCACAGCCGGCCACGGGAGGCAGGCGCATGCGACACGACCGGCGCTGCTTTGGACGGCTGGAGCAAGAAGACCAGAGGTTGAAGAAGCACTACGGCTGTTGGATGGACATCGTACGATCACTGCAGCTAGAATTGTTTATATTGACTAAGTTGACAAAGCCCTTGGTACGCGTCAACTTAGTAGGCCCACAGCTCGGATTTGGCAGAGAACATATAGCCCATTTGCGATTTGTAAGAATGTACAGCCCATTTTTTAATTCTAATGGAATTTACTACAGCCCATTTACAGTTTGTTAAAAGTACAGCCCAACTTCTAGCTAGGACAACGATTAATAATTTCAAACAACCGCTCAAAACAGAATTCAAAAAAAATTCCCACATTTTGATGGGATCCGAAATATTTTTATCCGAAATTTCTAGTCAGGTTAAATATAATTTCCAAATAAAGTTTTATTACGTTAAAATCCAACGAAATATTGCGCACGCAACAAGTAATGAAATTAAAATTTTCAAATTCCAAAATAATATATTTTTCAAACTAATTACGTGTTTG
Source organism: Triticum urartu (assembly GCF_003073215.2). Classification (NCBI taxonomy): domain Eukaryota; kingdom Viridiplantae; phylum Streptophyta; class Magnoliopsida; order Poales; family Poaceae; genus Triticum; species Triticum urartu. The sequence continues at coordinate 601,256,679 of NC_053023.1, read as the reverse complement.
GTGCATAGTAATTGTCCAGTTATTATAATTACATCCCATTTATTATTTCTTAAAGTCCATTTTCTTGTTAAGCCGAATGCATACCTCCTAGGAAAGTTTGCAGCCCACCGGGCGGAAAATAACAAGTTGACCCGGATATTGTGTACAACTGTCGGCCCAGTTGCATTGCTGATGTTGAAAAAAAGGCCTGTGTAGTACAGTACAACCTAACATGGTTACTCAGCCCACATTCAGCGACGCCGGAAAGGCCCAAACAAGGCTTCTGTCCAACGTTTTGAAGTCACTGAGCTCAATTAATAACTTAAGAAAAATATTAGATTACAGTGGAACCTAATTAAAAGCTGTCACGAGCAAATAAATAATTCGACGGGTCCCACTCGTGCGTGTGCGTGTGTGTGTGTGTGCGTGTGTGTGTGTGTGTGAGAGAGAGAGAGACCCATCGGTCGATGCTCGTAAATACATCTTTCAGCCATATGCATTGCTGATGCTTAGTAAAAACTTATATAGTTGAGACAATCATATAGAACATCATAGCACACTGAACTTGCATACAAAAATTTCACGCAGGCGGCACAATCAGGATGGAAGCAGTGGATCTCCACGGGAAGGGCTATGTTGAAACCAACGAAGTCGAACATAACGGTTCATCGTCTTTATCAATCACGGGGAAATATCTTGAATGTTGGGCAAAGAAAACAGACAGACAACACAATAAGTTCTGCTAGCACATTAAGTTGACGTACAACCCTTTCTAAAAAAAGTTCAGGTACAAAATTAGAACAGGTCACAATCAAATGTACTGGCATATTAGTGCTTCACGCCCATAGCTCGGATTTAACTAGTATCTGACAAGATTCAGTTGTTACCTCAAATTAGAGCACATCCAGGCAGCCAACCCTGCCTCTTCTCCCAAAGAAGCAGTGGCCTCTGCCGCGCGATGGAGTAGGCCATGTGCCATCCATCGTTCCGAGAAACAAGGGGAAAGTCTGACGTTGACTCCTGTAATGGACGTCGTCGACGGACCCTGGCACCAGCGGCAGCGGCAGGACTTCGATTAATAGATTGACCACTTCTTCGACATGCACGAACACTCGATACACGTATGTCCCTAACGTGTTCCGCGGCGGCCTTGGTGGCGACGAATAGTACAACCCCGGTTCCTGCACCGGTATATCAACACCAATCACCTTCGGTATGGTGGACGGCTTCTTCATCCATGCCATAACCGTCAGAGCCCAGCTGTCTGGAGGAACAAACATACTTACGAGCTCACCTCCAAGGTCGTTGATAAGCTCGTTCATGGACTCGCTGTTCCAAGCACGTCGAGGCATGCCGTGGAAGGTAAGCTTTGTTAAAAACTCAAGCTCGGAGGGTACCGAGCCCCATCCTGGGTGCCACCGATCAAAGCTCACCAGCGCGCCATTGCAGAACAAATGTCGGGAAGATTCGAACACACGACTGCAGTCGAAAGTTGTCCTGAACCTGACGAAGAAATCAGCCGGTGGCGGACAGACTTCGATGAGCAAGTCACTTATTTGGATGCCGTGCGCAATGCCAAGAGCTTTGTCAAGGTCGTCCAGCAAGACGGGAGGCCGGTCGCCGTTGATGGTTACCATCAGCACTTTGCCGGCAAATTGGTCGTCAAGCGCCGCCATGCCACTGTTGAGCGACAGCACGCAGCGACCAAAGGCAGGATGGACCTCAGGATCTCCGGCTCGGAGATCCGCGTTGACCGGCGACATGAGAGTGCGCTTGAGTACAGGGAGTACAGGAGGGGGATTTGGGGGAACTGGAGTAGGAATCGAGATTCCAGAGGTGGGGGAGGGGCGGGAGACTGGGGATGAAAAGGTAGCATGAATTTCGAGCACGCGCCAATATGCTCTCGGCGCGCAAGCGCACAAAATCACCGGTGGCGCCCACATGTTGGCCTAAGAGTCCTTATTCTTTCTTTTTTGGAAAGCCTGGCCTTTTTTTAGGATCTTTTGAGAGCCTGGCCTGAGAGTCATAATTGACCTGTTTGGCATTGCGTTACTACTCGGCCCATATTCAACGACACCTCACTGGCCCAAACAAGTGTACATCATCGAAAAGACACTGAGCTCAAATTATATAACTTGAAAAAAGGAGATATACTCTGAACACTGGAGAATGGTGATGCCCTCATTTAGCCCACCAGTAGTTCGAGACAATAAGTTTGAAACAACGATATATACAACATTCAAACACTGACTAGTGACTACTACTGACATAAACAACAAGGCATGATAGTTCATAAGAAGTTTTGCTACACCACCAAAACGCACCAATCTGCAGCGCTTAGACTCTCGTGATCCAGACAAGAATGACATTCTAAACAGAAGCAACTATTACATAGTAAGAGTGACATAGATGAGGATGACCAAATGACAAGGAATATGCATAACAAAAGAAAGAAATACCCATCCAGAACCAGCAGCAAAGACAACAAAGTCATTCGAAGAGATGATCCAACACTATCATAATTTGCAGCCCCGCTTCAGCGACCAGTGATCCGGAGACACCAGTACTCCACCCTTTCGATGCAACAGCCCAATTACCTATCAACCTGAAGGCTTGAACCACATCACTGCCTGTCGTAATTGAGACATCCAAGGATCAAAGTTAATCCGGATGCCTTTGTCATTCTCACCTTCTTTTGGCTGCAGGCTATATCATTGACAATCAGGGGAGATTGCTCCCGAACTCCTAGGGCTCGCCGTGTAGACACAGTTTTCCATAGCAAACAGAGCCTCTCTGCCATCAAGGTCCTTGCCAACGGTGATCTCCTGGTTAATCAGATAATTGAGTCCGAGAAACAGAGAGTGTGAACCAAGGATGTTTACCCTCCTCCAACTAAAAAATCCTAAATGCCCCAACAAGCTGGTATGCTGCTCATAGACGTAACAACCACTGTCCGGATACTCATATATTACACGGTGCTTGTATACAGTGGGGTTTTTGCAATATAACTTTTCCGGCTCATATGTCCGAATGATCATCAGTCTTTTGCCGTCATCTGATCGAGCGAGGAACCAGTTGTGCTTCCCTGTTTTTGGCAAAGGTGGTGTGATTACAAAGGGCAGTAACTGTAGGAACACTGCATCATATCAAAAAGGACAGGCATTGATAATGTAAGATCAGCATTGTTCAGAGTATGATTAGGATAATGCAAGAAACAACATTGGTATTTCCCTGTTGGAACTGGGAGGAAAATACAGGGAAATGTATCCTGGGTTCGAAAATATAGAAGTGACATGCATGCTTATACTTAGGTTATCTCACAATCGATTCTTCACAGGAAACTACCATGTCATGCATGTTATGTAATCATGTTCTGTCCTCACAAACAAATTCTTCAAGGTAACTAACAGACAATGCATGGTTATATACTCGTGTTCTGTGGGCAAATTTTTTGTGAGGATATTATTCTAGCCATTGATTGCTGAAGGGCGAATATAGGTATGTACACATGGTAAGCATTGCAGGATTTCACTACTTCCAAATATAGAGTCCTCCATATGCACATTTACTTCCCTAATGTATGGTTAGATGAAACCAACAGTGTGGTGCATGTTTCTACAATCTTTTGCAAAACAAGGTCCGTCCAACTGACGTAGTAATCTAGATGACTTGGACCGCGATGGTAATACTCTATATAATCCAACGGAGGAAGGATAATCTCATGGGAGGTCTAGAAGTTCATGAGCACCAACTTTTTACCATCTTCTCTGAAGGCAGCCATCCAGTGGGAGTTCATGCCGACCCAGTACATACCTACCAAGAAGTTTCGGGCGATGGTGATCGGATCGATGTTGAGGGAAATGATGTACGGTGACCCACTACATACCTGCAAAGATGTTTTGGCTAATGGAGATCGGATTGAAGTCGAGGGGCATCATGCACGCCTCCGTATCATGGTGAGCCAACATCGCAAGACCAGATAGCAGCAAGAAGGGTGTCTTGAAAAGCTTAGGCCTTGCTTCGACGATGGCTGTGTGCATGTCCCTCGAGCATGCAGCCAGCCGCAGGGCGCTCAACATATCCATACACGAAAAACAGAGGTCGAGGATGTGACTGGGGAGATTGCTCCAATCGCGGCTCATATGGATGTTGCGCGGTTCACGTTTGGCTATGGTGGAGTTTGGAAGGGGGCTTGATTTACGGGGGAGACGGATGTCAGTGCTGGAGCGGCTAGTGAGGGTATAGTGGTACTGGGGGAGGCGAGTGAGGCGACGGTACACGGGGGCACAGTGAGATGGAGACGGAGACGGAGAAGGATATGGAGATGGAGTGGTGCTATGGGAGCGGAGAGGGAGACGAGGCGAGGCGCCAATGTGCTGTACAGCGGCGGTGATAGACTGCACAGTGCACAAGGTGAGGCTTACTTTGGTAACCCGAACACGCGGCCTGGACTAGTGTCAGGCGCAGGGTGTTGTCACTTCAATGTGAGGACCTGATGAATAGTATTTTGACCATCAAGTGTACCACTGTTGTACTACTACTATTACTACTACTGCTACTACTACTACTACTACTACTACTACTACTACTACTACTACTACTACTACTAGTATTGTATAGCAGAAATAGGTCTCCCTTGCTAGCATGCCTGTTCACTTCATCGTTCAGGTATCATCCATATTGCGAGCAGAACCAAATTCTCGTGCATGCCCAATCAATGCCCTGCCGCGATGCATGCAGTGGTCGTTCTGGTGCATCAAGGACGGCATGCAGATCGTTCCACACTTGAGAAGAGGAAAAATGGAAAGGTAGAACGCGGCAGCAGAGGAAGAGAACGCTGGCTAACGAGGTTGGGAGGGGATCGAGTAGGAAGTTAATGCTCCACCGCTAAAGGTTTTGGGAAAACCTGATTTTCATAAGGTGACTTATACTCACCTAAATGGAGGGAGTATTCCTTAAACAGAGAATGGTGTGTCTCCCACTCACGCGCTCAAAAAAAAAACTACTACACATTTTTTTATTTGTTTGCATAGGTCCCACCTATCAGGAAGGATGGGCACGTACACGAACAGGAATGACTCATCAGTCTACCCGCATAGCATTTTCGTTTAGTCTACCTAGCCGTCTAATCAACTGTCTGCACGCCACTTCTCCCATTTACTTCTCCATCGGGAACCGATTCTCCTTGGCTTCTTCACCTCCCCTTCGTCTTCATTTGCATCCAAATCCCAGTGCGTTCACATTGTTTTAACCTCTTTAAATAATCATCTACTACTTCAGTTAGACTAGCCATCTAATCCTAATTCTCCAAACCATAGCCCTCCGTTCCAGCGGTTCCAAATGGCGATAGAGATCGAGATGCAGGTTTTTAGCGTCCAACATGTCCTCGTCGAAGGCTCAATGCGCATAGTTGCCACCGTCACCGTCCACCCAAGGGTTGTTCGGAAGTGTATCAACAATGTATCCAACTCCCTCGAAAAGGTAGAGACGAGGGTCATCGGTCTCGACGCAGAGTACACAGAGCGTGCCCCTAGGAAGATCCAGCGGGCCGCCGTCCTTCAGCTGTGCCACGAAGATGATGTTTTGGTGTGCCACATCATACACTCGCCCTCCATACCAGGTGAGCTTCACGATTTCTTGTCTCGGGAGGACGTATACTTCTGTGGGGCAGCCATCGGAGGGGACAAACAGAAGCTGGAGCCATACAACCTTGATTTGAAAAGCATCGCTGACCTACAAACCAGAATCAAAATTCCTGTAGAAGATTGTGATAAACAGACACCATCCCTATTCGACATAGCAAATTTTCTGCTCGGTACAAATCTTCAGAAGGGTGATGAGACGGTGGCATTAAGGTCGTGTGGATGGGAGAATTATCCCTTGATGTACGAGCGGATAAAATATGTTGCCCTCGATGCCCATGTGAGTTTCGAGATAGCTGCAAGGTCCAAAGAGCTTGTTGCGAAGCCGTCTCCCACAGAGAATGAGAACAAGAAGAAGAAGAAGAAGAAGAAGAAGAGGTTGCACCAGTAGGAGGGCATTATGGATGGATGAACTATTTCCTCTCTTGTAAAAAAAATTATTCCCTCTCGGTGTATATTGATATAGATGGACTATTTTGATGGTGTGCATGTCTTTGGAACAGAATAGCAGCATGGGTCCACTTGACTATAAGGAACTATTTACCCGCATATATAGCTTTCTCTGCTACTCCTTCCAGTGATCGGTATGCAGTGCATGTGTCCGTAGACATGACAGCTTGTCCATGGAAGTTCAACTACGACGACCATCACGTTTCATCTCGTGATTCCCACGACGCCTCTCCAACCCATGGCACCACGCCCCCCGACGTGCGCCTCACCCCTCCCGGCCGCACCGCCCCTCTGCCTTTGTGTGCATGACATGTGGGCCACCTAAAATGCAGCGAGCATCAAGTTTCTACCACAGCAACCCGTGATTCCCATGACGCCGCTCGAACCCATGAAACCACATGTCCCCCGACTTGTGGCTCACCCCTCTTGGCCCCACTGCCCCTCTGCCTACGAGAGCATTACATGCGGACCAGTCACCTATCAGGTCCACATGTTATTGACTCAAAGGTAGGTGTAGTAAGGCACTGAAGCTCAGTCCCAACGGCCCTGAGAGGGAAATGTAACTTCTGCGCCAGGGCTTGTGGTGCTCCCGCAGCACGAACTCATGCCAAACTCGAGATTTGTTTCTTTACTATACATGCACGCAACGATTTAATGGACATTGTAATCTCAACATGTGATGGGGAGCTCTAAATTTGAATTTGAAACTTATAAAACGAAAAGATTCAAAAAAAATAAACTGGGAGAGAGGGAGTATATCGTAGGATGTGTCCCATACAAAATAAGTCCCCTGGTTTGTCACCGCGAAGATGCGGTTAGAAAGGAGCACAGTTTCTTCCTACTCGTACGACAACAAATCGGCCACAGACAGCATGGTCCGCCTTTGACCGCCATGTACAAGGTTCGTGCTATCTTATTCAATCTCACCGTGGTTCCATCGTGCCAATTCATGCGGTGGCCCGTTGCATGGCTGATCCCAATGTTGGACAAAGGTTGTACGGGAACTATGTCACCGTTGTAAATGTTGTGCAAATTGATGTTGGTACCCTCACGTACATATGCAAGCCAATGGATCCAAAGTAGTAGAATAATACTTGTTCTCGTGCTTGAAATATAAACACTCTAGTTTTGATATACATGTGTCAGTAGACATGACAACTTGTCCATGGAAGTTGAACCACGACGACCATCACGTTTCTTGTTTCTACCACTGCCACACCCACACACGATTCCCATGACGCTGCTCCAACACACGGCACGACGTCCCCCGACGTGGACATGGATCCTCTGACGTGGCTATCACTGCCTTGCCCTACCTTTCCTTCGCTAACAGGTGGGACCCACGCTTATGGGTCCCACATGTCAGTGACAGAATGGTAGGATTGTTTGCGTCAGGGGATCCTCATCCCCCCGATGTGCCCCTCATCCCTCTCGGCCCCACCGCTCCTCTGCCTTTGTGTGCATGACATGCGGGCCAACTGAACTGCAGCGACCATCAACTTTCTACCACAGACACCCCCAATTGGATGCGGTTTGCCTGCTCCGCTGCTGTGCTCCGATCCGTACTCCCGCACAATCGAATTTTCATCCAGCGGCTGTGACACATTTCGTCCCGGGCATCAATCCTCAGCTGGAGTACTTATGTACTCCATCCGTTCTTTTTAGTCTGCATATAAGATTTTCTCAAAGTCAAGCTTTGTAGAGTTTGACTAACTTTATATTAAAACATATAAACATTCACTATATGAAATTAGTATTATCAGATGCACCAAGAAATGTATTTTCGTACTATATAGTTTTAGTATTGTAGATGTTCATATTTTTTAATATAAATTTGGTCAAACTTTGTGTAGTTTGACTTTGACCAAGTCTTATATGCGGAGTAAAAAGAAACGTAGGGAGTACTACAGGTAGTTACCCCCGATGTGGCCATATACGCCTCGTAACGCCCCGACGCCCAGCTGTGGCACCCTCGCCACGACCACACCACCACCGGCTGGTTCATCTTGAACGAGTGAGTCGCGAACCACACCACCACCATGAGAATGACATGTGGGCCAGCCGCATTTAAGGTCCGCATGTCATTGACTCATAGGCCGGGCACTAAGCCACTGAAGTTTGGTCCCGTGGGCCCTGAGAGGGAAATGTAACTCCTGCGGCAGGCCTTGTGGTGCTCTCGCAGTACGAGCTCGTGCCAAAACTGGAATTTGTTTCTTACTACTACCAACTAGTACTAGTAAGGTACACATGCATTGCACGCATGAGATTCTGGTGGTTTGTGCATTATGCTTCTACATGTGGAGCTTTCTGGATTCTAACATGTGGCAAAATCTGGTGGAATGTAAGGTTAGGCAAGTTTGATTAACTTAGGTGAGTGTTTGGTTCAGGCCACACCTTAGGCAAGCCACACTAAGGCCCCACATGACATACACACAAAAAATGTGGCAAGATTCCCTTAGGTTTGCCAACTTGTGGCTCTCATTTTGAGTAACTAATAACTTTGTCTAAGCTTAGTTGTGGCAAAGTTAGTCATGAATTAAGTTCAACCATGGAGTCTTCTAGATTATACATGTGGCAGAATCTGGTGGATGATATCCAACGGCCAGTAGTGCTCAGATTTGCCATCTTTGTACCGTCAGATTGGCTTCATCCAAGGACCAACTTTCAAAGTTTTTCACACACTATATAGGGGGTATAGATATAGATGTGTCGGTCCGTTGCAATGGATCCAAAGTATATCTATTTAGTGGAGTGCACTCTAAACACATTATCTATTTATTTTTCTCTTACCTTCCGTAGCCATGCAACCAAGCCACATAAGCTTCATGGGTGCCCCCCACATCATATTATTCATATTATGTTGATTAAAAAAAGATAAATCACCCAAAACAAGATCTTCCCGTTTTTTGTTCCTACGATGTTGTGTCGTGCACGTACCTACTAGTTGTATAGTGGTAGTACTAGTAATATAGTATTAGGAGTACAAACTTGGTACTAGTAGGAGCAGTACTAGTACAGAATGCTCCTACTCTATCAACGAGCCCCGTCTGACACCAAATTTCTTGGCTTCCGTGCTACAGCTAGATCTTCTCCTCGTTTCTGTTTTCCAACCCGGCGGCGGGCGGGGTGTCGGTTTGCTCAACGGCGGTCCCACATGAAAGTGAAAATGCTAGGCAAAACGCCTTCCCTAAGCTATGTGTCGTGCCGGACGGGCCGTGTTGTACTCCTGATTCCTAGGCGTGTGGGGGTGCGACACGAACGCGGCAGGCCTTTTCCTTTTACCAGCAATGTGCCCGTGCGTTGCGACAGATCCAAAGTAGTAGAATAGGAGTATTTGTTCACAAACTTGAAAGAAATCACTATTGTTTTGATATACTCCTAATATATTACTCCCTCCGTACCTAAATATTTGTCTTTTTGAGATTTCAAATGGACTATCACATACGGATTATATAGACACATTCTAGTGTTTCTAGCAAGATGCCCGCGCGTTGCACGAAGTTGATGGAAAAGGTAAGCACAACTTATAAATTGACGGATGGAGTACTAGTTACAGTGATGCATATAATTAAGCAAAGGGATCTCACATGTCGGTATTGACTAGAACGAGAATGCAACAGCACAATAAGAATTAAGGCCACGATGATGCGATCGCAGTGGTGGTTACAGAAGGCAAGAAGAAAGATGGATCCACGAATGTACGACCTCCTCCTCCTCCTCAACTTAGTGCGCCGGGCCACCGACCGGCAGCTAAGGAGCGGCGGCTTCTGTGGCAAGGTCGAGGTGCTTCTCAGCAAAGGCATCCAAGGCTTCCAGCCGGTTGAGGAAGGCCAATGTCGTAGCATCCTCACTGGCCTTGTAGATACCTATGCACACGATTTCCTCGTACACATGGATGTGTAGATCGACGAATTCTTGCAGGGCGAGGCGCCTCGCGGCGAGCGCGACCTCCAGGTGGACATTCTTCGTGGCGTCGGCGGGCAGTCGCAGGGCCACCAGTGCTTGAAAGAGGTTCCGGCCATGGAGGCCGATTAGGGTGGCAGGCAATGAGGAGCCCGGGCGCGCGGGCTGGAGGAGTACAGCGATGTCGTCTGCGAGCTTTTTGAGGACGGTGAACTTGTTGCTGGTGGCAACGATCATCTGGCCCAACTGAGAGTCGTAGTTGGCGTTGACAGCGGCTATCCACCAGCCGGTCTCTAACACTATATGGAGACGATCCTTGGCGCCATGCCACAGGCCGGCGTCATGGACCATCTAGCGCAGCCGCTGGCCTCTCACGCGCATCGCCGGCATGGGTCTGGTGTGAGCTCTTTTGTGCTTAGTGTAGGTGCTTAGGCAAATGCTTAGGTGCGTACAATGTGGTAGATGCATTGGAATTGAGGGGCGCCTTTATATGACGGCAATGAGGGAAAACTGCGTTGCATTCACATCGTGCAACCTCTTTTCCCGGACCTCCTCCTATTACTTCCCTCATGCATTAATTGAAGGGGGATGCATTGGCTGTTCAACATATCGGGAACCGCTACTCCCTCCCTCGTCTGCATTAAAGCCGTATCGGGAACTGCGCCGCCCGCTGTCAAATCGAATACTCCCTCTCTATATGTACCACCTTTTTTTTAATTTCAAGTTTTGCTCCATGGCGCAATCCATCGATACTACTACTGTACAAAAGTGGAGTATATACATTTTTTAAAATGCTAGAGGGCGGGGCAGTCTAGCTCGGTCGGTTTCACGAGAGGCGAGGGCCTTTGTGATTTGACGGCTCATTACTGCTGTCAAATCAAATAGTACTGCGTCGCCCGCTGCACGCCCGACGCCTCCATTAAACCCCTCCATTAAACCCGCATGCAAACCGAGAATCCTACTCTGGCCACACGTCCGTTCATGAGCGGGCCGGAATTAAACGCAACACCGGCCGAGCTCCTCCCGTCCGCCCTCAGTTTAAACGAGGCCATACGACGGCCAAGCTCCTACCGTCCGCCCTCTATTTACACGAGGCCAGACAGATAGTGGGCAAGAATCGCACCCCTCCGCCGCTCCCCCATCTCCTCCTTCACCATTTTATCCACTCTTCCGATGGCTTCCAATGAGCCGTTCTCTGGCATATTACCCGGCTGGGTGACCTGCCGAGCCCTCCGGATACGGGCGAGGCCGCTTGATGCGTCACCAACCTCGCTTGGCCCGATGGAGCCAGTTGCCGCCCCAAGCAGGCGCGTGGTTCAGCAACTCGCCGCTCCAGTTCAGCTCGAAGAGGAGTGGCGAGTTTCTCCACGCCGGCATGGCGGCGAGCACGCCGGTACGGGCGCCGTCGCTGCCGCGTCGTACCGCGCCACCAGTGTCTGCAGTGGCCGCGCCTCCCGTGTCTGTGGGCGCGCCTCCCGTGCCTGCGGCAGCGCCATGCAGGCAGAGACAGAAGCCGGGTGCGTGGAGAGCGACGAGTGAGTGGCCAGCTTCTCCGTGTCCGCCGCCATCATCGAGGAGAAGTAGAACACGGGAGGCCGCTGCCACTTGGGTCCCATGAAGGCCATCGCCGAGGTGACGATCGCGGATTCAGGTGGTTTCTTTGTTGCTTCGTCTCTTCCGAGGACCTTTGTCGACCCCGCAAGTGTCCGGCGGACATGAGGAAGACAAAGGGATCCGTGGGCGGCCATTTAGAACTAAAAGAAGTCTAGATACATCCATTTCTAGGACAAGTATTTCCGGACGGAGGGAGTATTAATTATACAAGAGAGCCGGATTGGCACCTCTTAGTTCATGTAAATGTAATGAAATCCATCATGTTTATACGAAGATCCAGCTTTTTTTATATGAAATCCTTCATGCTTATATGAAATCAGTCTGTGTTTGCACAAATTTTATCTGGTTGATTAGAGTTGTAAAAATGTATGCCGCTGGCGTTTGATGTCGTCCTCCGCTTAAGGAAGCGGGAGGAAATTTGCCGGCTGCCGTTGGAGATGCTCTTTATGCTGGAAATAATAGTGTGACATCCAATCCATTTGAGTTAATTGCCTGTAAGATTGTCCCTCTATAAAAAGTTAATTGCATGTACAGTGTAAACGCGACTTGCAGGGTGGCTACAGCTTCGTACAGAAAGTTAAAAAGAAACAAGTCCATCCTTAATGTTGTATTCTAAGTACTATGTGGGTTCCACTGTCAGTACAGTAGCGAAAGAAGTATATATTAAATAAGTAGAGTAATATATAATATAAAAATATAAAGTTAAAAGACAGAATTCGAACTCATCTCATCGCGTTGCGAGCATCCGGCGCTAACCAGCCCATCACATTTTTGTTGTAAACCATGCTGGAGATATATCTCCATGTCTACTCTTATATATACTCCATTCGTTCCTAAATATTTGTCTTTTTTAGATTTCAAATGGACTACCACATACGCATGTGTATGTAGACATATTTTAGAGTGTAGATTCACTCATTTTGCTCTGTATGTCTTTTCAGGAAGGGGTCAGATTTGTCCTTGATTTATTTATGAGGTATCCAAATGGCATTGCACCGCCAAGAAAAGAGGGTAACATCAAAATTATGGACTACTTTTTTGAGTATGTTGGTAAGGTCCGGTCATAGTCACTTGTTGAAATCACTAAAAAGACAAATACTCCTTCCGTCCGGAAATACTTGTCATCAAAATGGATAAAAGGAAATGGATAAAAGGAAATCACTAAAAATACAAATATCTTTTTATCCATTTTGATGACAAGTATTTTCGGACGGAGGGAGTAGAAAACAGAGTTGGTGATGATGGTCTGCGTGCCATCCTGCAATATAGGCCGTCAGATTTATATCTAATGGATAGGAAAGAAACTATGGCAATTTTGCAAAAATATACCCGCACGTCTCTCCACGTTCGCAAATAAGGCCTTCCCTTGTTCAACCTTTTCTCTCACAAGATAAACTACTCATACAAATGCATCTTGATGTTCTGTGCAACGCACGGGCAGCTAGCTAATTTCTTTTAAAATAGTTGCTGCAATAATTGGGTTGAAGTGATATATTTTATGTCTGCCCCGAATGATTTCAGATTCACTAGTAGTAACAAAGAAAAGGTTGCCTTGTTAATTAACATAAAACAGGGTGAAAACTATCACATGAGGATGGTAAAAACAAGGCACACTTGGTTCAGCGTCATCGTCACTACAGCTGTGTGCGCACGAGAAGTCTACATATCGAGGGGGCTACCGAGCGAGGCACCAAGACACAATGTTTGTGAGAGAAACCAATTGACAGATTATGATCAGATCGAGTTGTCACCCTTCTACTGTCACTGTTGGGGGGAGGGAAAGAAAGACGTATCGAGAGTGTGCGCGGTAGGCACAGAGGCACAACTAGTGTGTGTGTGTGTGTGTGTGTGTGTGTTTGAAAGAGTAGTAGATAAATTATTATCAAGATCGATGTGCCACCCTACTCCTTTCGGTGTCGGGTAGTGTGTGTGTGTGTATGTTTGAGAGAGAAGCCAGTCGATAGATTAGTATCAAGATCGAGGTGTCACCCTACTCCTTCGGTGTTGGGAAGTGTGGGTGTGTGGGGGGGGGCAGTGACACTCACATATCTCTACTCTTATAAAAAAACAGAGTTGGTGATGATGGTGTACCTGCCATCCTTCAATATAGGCCATCCGATTTATATCTGACGAACAGGAAGGAAACTATGGCAATTTTGCAAAAAGATACCCACACCCCTCTCCGCATTTGCAAATAAGGCATTCCCTCGTTCATCCTTTTCTCCCACAAGATAAACTTCTCATACAAATGCATCTTGATGTTCCGTGCAACGTATGGGCATCTTGCTAGTAGGGAGAAGGAGTTTGTGTGACACATATCTAGCTATATTAAGGGATAGGTAGATAGCATATGTGTGAGAGACATTATTATACTTTGAGACATTAGTGGCTGTGGGTGGGCAGAATTAAAGGGGTGGGCGTGTTAGACATAGAGAGCGTGTGTGTTTCTGTGTGAGAGACTTGTAGGACGGGGTAGAAAGACGAATTTAACCCTGGCGGAGGGAGAGAAATACACGAAGTGCGCGTGTGTGATTCCGATGCCCACAAGGAAATGAGATATGTATGCGTGTGAGAGAGATTGCACAATTCATTCACGTATCACTATCTAGCGATCGTGGATGTGCATCGCTTGAACATAAGTCAATATCTACTTTGTATCGTGGCCAAAGGTACAATATCGATTCAACGCTATAAAGATTGGACACTCACATATCACATTTTTTTCTATTTAAATAAACCTTTTCAGTTGTGCATGCCAAAGTTACAATGATGTTTATTCAAACAACCAATGTAGCTATCATGTACATGCACCATTGTTACTCTTGCATTCAAATTAATTAGTCTTGGATGATTTAAGTTTCTATTTTGAAGTAATATATGTAATATTCATATATGATTCAATGGGTACGCAATTTATGAAATGGAGGCTATGTAATCATATGAGGTAACACTTTTAAGTAGCTGACTACAATATCCATTTCTTTTTGTGCGCCTCTACACTAGCACGTCAATGCATTATGTTTAAAGTAAATAACCAATGGCACTAAATTATCTATTTACACGAGAAATACATAGGTTGAGCGTTTGATCCCTTTTTTTGTGAACGTGCCACTACACCCATGCGATTGGCCGCGCCTGTGTGAACGTCCAAGTTATCGGCGCATCATCCCGATTTATTGTCTTTTTTTCTGGGGTGGACTTCACACCAGTTATTAACTGCTAACGCGTGCCCCGTGTACACAGTCTAGCATGACCTTCCCGCTAGCACGGTCCAAAATTAGTTGAAACTGGATACGAACAATCCCGCGGGCGGCAAAATCTCCCGCCTCCTTCTAAAATTTCCACCACCTTAGTCTTTAGCATGCGAAATCCCCCTTTTGTCCTTGGTGCACGGAGACCAACAGTTACAATACCGCCCTCATCTACATGATAGGTCGGGGATGCTTTGGTAACTTCCGGTTCCCCCACTACACGGCACCCCCATTTCCTCTCCCCTCCCGCAAAAACGACTAACTCCATAGCACCAGAGCATCTTACATCACGCCGTCCGTACTTCATCGCCCTTTCTCCCCTCCCCTCTCGAAACACTAGACTGCTCATCCACTGGCGTACCATAACCCATTCACTGCCAGTGGCGTCCACCTCACCGGATCTGCTTCTGTGGCCGCATCTACCCCTCCCACCTCCCCTAGAAACAAGTAGACTACTCATCCACCACTGTACCACAGCCCATTCAGTGCCGGCCTTGTCCACAGCACCGGATCTGCATTGCCGGTACTCCTGTCAACTGCCGCGCATCTCCAGCGGCTAATTCGTACTCCCCACCGGAGACGCTTCGTCCACACCCCCCGGAGCCGCCCCACCGAAGCCCCCGTCGACGGCCTCTGATCCTCTTCGCCGACACCTTCCTCAACCCTACCGGAGCCGCTTCGCTGACACCATCGTCAACCCTATTGGAGTAGCTTCACCTATACCATTCTCAACCCTACCGGGGCCGCTTTGCCAACTAACAAGTACACGGCCTCAGATCGGCTTCCTCGAACCCTCATCCAACCAACCGGAGTAGCTTCTGACGCACTGTCCACGGGCGCAGATCCGCATCGTCGACACCACCCTTAACCCAACCACCGGAGCACCTTCTGACGCCCCGTCCACGGCCGCAGATCCGCATCGTCGACACCATCCTTAACCCAACCACAGGAGCAGCTTCTGACGCCCCGTCCATGGCCGCAGATCTGCGTCGTCGACATCATCCTTAACCCAACCACCGGAGCAGCTGCACCTACGCCCTCGTCCACGGCCATAGATCCGATTCGCCCACACCGTAGTCCACCCTACCGGAGCTGCTCCACAAACACCCTACTCGACGGTTCTAGATCTCCTTACCGGACCCCGACAGCCAGCGCAGCGTCATCACCCTCGACATTTCTAACCTAATTCCCACCGTCTGGAGAGATGCCAAGCACCCGCCACGGCCTAGGTACTTGTCACCTTTAAACCTATCCAGCATCACCTGCCCGATGTACTTTAAATATACTAACCGGTCGCTGTTACCTGTTATGCAGCTGGCAAAAACTACAAGGACAATGTTTCTTTTGGATCTAACAGCTTGGCCAACCAAGATCCTGGACTGAGGCATTGCTATGATCTTGTAAGTGCGTCTCCCTCTCTTGTATTGTTCTGTGCCTGCCAGCGTGCTTTGCTAGGATTTTCGACCAGTAATCCCTTTGTGCAGACAATGATTTCTACTACTGGCTGCTAAATTAGATATGTAGATGTCATACATGATACTTCCTCGTACCTCTGTTCCTAAATATAAGTCTTTCTAGAGATTCCACTATAGGCTACATACGGAGTAAAATGAGTGAATCTACACTCGAAAATGCATCTATATACATCTGTAGGTGGTCCATGCTGGAATCTCTACAAAGACATGTATTTAGGAATAGTGGCAGTACATTACACAAAATCGTAGGTGGCATGTAGGAATTCCAGTGCAGTACATTAGGCTCCCTTAGAGTGCATGCTAGTCCAGCATACATAGTCATGGCTAGTTTATGGTACACACAATCGTTAATTGGTGGTTTAAATATGCTCAAGGGATATGCAATGTAGTATCATGTAGAGATGTCTGAAATTAGCCGTGTCAACTTGCAGATAGGGTTACACAATGAAAAAGTACAAGATGTATGTGGCAATTTCATGGAACATCACAAAAAAGGAGAGGCAACGGTGAGCCTATATAGTGTGCTATGGTACGTCACTCCTCCATTGCAATCATTGTGACATGTTATTTGTATGCCAGTTCTATTAGCCAAGTTTCATAGGGACAGTTATTATGAGTTATCCTAAGAAAATAAGCACCTGTGAATATAAGCTCCATTTAATAAGCCAACCAGTTCTTTTCATTGTGTTTTCAGCTTATCTTTGGTATGATCAGTGGAAAGTCTAGATTGCATTATATTTTTTTTCATTTTGCTGCCCATATGGAAATTAATTTGACTTGCAAACATCACAAATTGAACCCAGTGCAGTAATTAATATGATAGGAAAATAGACCATCACTATTTGCTCAAAATGCAAATACAAAGATACCATCTACTTGGCAAAATCTACTTTGGTCAATGTTTTCCATAGAGATCCCATTGCCTAATTTAAACGAAGAACACATGACCCACATTTAAATGAAGAACAATTATTTATTGAAATTCGATGGTCCAAGTGGCTGGTTATTATCGTATTGCAGCACCACCTGAAAGCATCATATAGCAGCAGCAGCTCATAGCAACTCATCATACAGCAGCAGCAGTCTGCAATTCATCATATACCACCAGCAGCTCATAGCAATTCATCATATAGCTGCAACAGGAGCAGCTCATAGCAATTCATCATATAGCAGCAGCAGGAGCAGCTCATAGCAATTCATCATATGGCAGCAGGAGGAGCATCTTGTAGCAACTCATCATATAGCAGCAGCAGCTCATAGCAATTCATCATATAGCAGTAGCAGCAGCTCATAGCAACTCATCATACAGTAGCAGCAGCTCATAGCAATTCATCATATAGCAGCAGTAGGAGCAGCTTATAGCAATGCATCATATAGCAGCAGCAGAAGCAGCTCATAGCAATTCATCGTATAGTGGATCAGAATGAAAATTTGGCAAAAAATCAGAGGAGATCCTCACCTTGTTGGATGAGCTCATTGCTACCTCTTTTAGCACTACGTTGGTTTTCCCCGAAGAGGAAGGGATGACACTACCAAAAAATACACTTCCGTGATGATACGTGTTTGTCACAGTAGGTCGCTTTTTTGTCATGCATGTACATCCATGACAAATTTATGACAGAATCAATATAGTCATACCTGTGCTGTCGTAGAAGTGTTCCATGACATTACCAAAATTATCATCACGGAAGTGTCCACTTCCATGACGATAAATCGCGCGTCACAGAAGTGCTTTCGTCAAGGGTGACCGACACGTGGCATCCATCGTAACGGAACGTCGTTAAGCTATCGGGTCGGGTTTTGGATCCGATAACCAGCTAACAGCCCCGACCAATGGGGATTTTCCACGTGTAAAATCATCATTGGCTAGAGGAAACACGTGTCGGCTCATCGTCGAGACAGATGTCATCCACTCACTGGATAGAAGGCGCCTATGATACGTCGACACGTGGCATGGCCCAACAAGTTTAAATGGGCCGGCCCAACTAAAGGCCCACAAGATTTTGCGAAACATAATGGGCCGGCCCAGCTAAAGGCCCACGAGATTTTGCGGACCATAATGGGCCGGCCCAGCTAAAGGCCCACAAGATTTTGCGGGTCATAATGGGCCGGCCCAGGTAAAGGCCCACAAGATTTTTGTGTGCCATAATGGGCCGGGCCAGGTAAAGGCCCACAAGATTCTTGCGGGTCATAATGGGCCGGCCCAGCTAAAGGCCCACGAGATTTCGCCGACATTAATGGGCTGGCCCAGCTGTAGGCCCACAAGATTTTGAGGACCCTAGTAGGCCGGCCCATTAACTGGCTGCCATGTTTTGGGCCAACTGTCGGCCCATATTTGATCCGGTCCATTAATGGCCTGCCATGCTCCGGGCCTAATAGTGGCCCATATGAGATCCAGCCCGTTAAAAGCCTACCATGTACTAGGCCACATTACGGCCCAGATCAGGTCCGGCCCTTTAAGAGGCTTTGGGCTCAATTATGGCCCATAGCAGATTCGGCCCGTCAACTGGACACTATGCTTTTGGGCCCACTTGCTAAAGGCCCACTTAGTAATTCGGCCTGATATTAGTTTTGTCCTGTTAAGGGCCCGTTTAACATTTCGGCCCTATATTAATTTTGGCATGTTAAAAGCCCGTCATATAGTTGGGCCTAACTACGGCCCGGTTTGCATCCGGCCTGCTAGCAGCCGATATCTGATTGGGCCAAACAAGGACCCAGACAATTTTGGCCTGTTAAAAGCCCATGATTTGATTCGCACAATCATGGGTCGGGGTTCATTTCGTCTGCTGCGTAACTAGTAGGAATTAAGAACAAACCTACTCTACACAATAAAGAAATTACAGCATAGTAACTAAGAATGAACCTACACTACACAATAAAGGATTTAAGGTATATTACATCCACTGGGCATCGAAGTTCGCCACCAGTGATCATAAAGCGCAACGAAGAAGCAGATTACAAAAACTGGGCACCATTGCGGCATAACAAAATAATACTGAACCGAGACCACTTCTAAGACAGTTCAAGAAAGGTTAGCCTTGCGGGGGAATTACTGCGCAAGCTGCTGAGCAAGGCTATGAGACCGGCTTAGCATGTCGATCATAGCTTCCAGGTGTAGCTATTTAGCGATGAGGTTCTCATTGGTGTTCTTCGCAATCTTTCTTAGAGATAGGACTTCAAGTCGAAGTTAAGTTGCAGAATGCCTTTATGCTAGAACTTGGGACTGAAGAAGTCGAACTGATTCAGACACCGAATTCTGTGAGCTTATCTGACTATTAGTCTCAAGTAACTTGAACACTGCATCAAGACAAGACTTTGGGGTTGTCTCGCTATCTTCAAGATGTTTTGCCTTCTTTGCTGCAATATATATTGGGTTTGTCTCACAGCCTTCAGCAGACTTGTGCATGCCATCAGGCATATCACCCTGAAACAAAGCAGAGAGATGACAGGTTTTGCACGTGTATAAACAAAGATGATAACTGTTTTGTCAATTCTATCCAATTTCAAATTAGAAAATAAAGAGTATGTTCAAAATATCAATAGCATAATTTGGCATTGTTCATAATGCGGGGAGCTTCACCACACTACTGGATTACAACGTCAACATAACAAGCATAGATGAAGGGCAAAGAAAATCATTGTATCTATTTTGGATAATGTGCATGGCATGTTGTTCATATCATCAGCCACAACAGTAAGATAAAACAGGAGATGACAAGGTGCAAACATGGGCTGCTTCACCACACACTGGATTATAGATCCACAAAAACAAGCATACATATAGGGAGTATTAAGTAATGTGCATGGTATGAATAAGGAATTTGGTTTTACAAGTAGAACTTAGAACTTACGGTTCTTACGAACATGCATTTTGGTAGAAAGAGGCAAACTAAACAGCAGTAAACGATAGGGAGTATGAGAAAATTAAACAGCAATTGAGGATAAAGGCTTTAGAAGGACTGACTTACATTAACACTTAACACCGGCTTTATAATGCCCTTCTCCATGGCAAGGGAAGGATAACTCAAGAATTTCAGCACAGAATCTTCTTCATAAGCATTGCCTGTACTCTACATTTTGTAGAGAGTAATTATAGATATGATAATACTGGAAGGGATAGAGGATAATGAAGATAAGATGTAGATTGATGCTACATAATCAACTACCAATCCCTGGAAGTACAAGCGTTACAGGACAAAATGTACTAACAAGAGCAATGGGCTACACTTCTGCACTGACATTGTTTGTGTATTCTACTTGTTGGTAAGATTAAATATAGATCTGATATTTTTTAGTAAATGGTGGGTGAGGGAGATAAGATGCAGAATGCTACAAAATGAACCAATCCCTCTTCTCGTAATACACGAGTGTTTTGAACACTGCTGTACTGTACAAAACGTTCTTATATTATGGGACGGAGGGAGTAGCTATTAATGTAAGTACAGTGATAGACCACATTCAGTCCTTACAAGAGGACTGCAGAGCTAACCCTCTTCAAAAGCATTGGGTTGATTCTAAATTTATGTAAGAGTCCATACGGATCTTATAATGTCCACCAAATGGACGATTACGAGGCTAACATGTGCAGTGATGCTACATAATGAAATAGCTATGAAAGTAAGTATGGTCATACAGGGCAAGAGGTACTCACAAGACCAATGTAGTGTGCAGTATAGTTGCGAGATTCTGTGGTCCCTTGAGAATGAATGTTCTTCTGCTAACAGTTTTCGTACAAGTGAGACATTAAGGCAAATGCAGAAATGTAGTTCAAATTGTGATGTGATATCATAGACAGTACCTTATGCTGCAGCCGAGACCAATGTGTAACAAGATTATTCCAGTCACCATCGGATAAATGTAGCACTGGAGACTTTACAGAAATTTTGTTCAGAGGCTTGCCATCGAAGTGCGCTTGCCTCAGGTAGGAACGATACTTCATCAACGAGTGCTTGAAAAGCGCAACCAACCCTTGCTCGTCATCACAATCCAGTTTGCGCCTCGCCTATTTAAAAGAATGAAATCTTGTGTCTTCTGTCAGCAGAAACATATGCAGTAATGACCATGAATACCATTAGTATGCAACTTACGCGTAAGTTGCGGAGGAAGACTGGAAATTGTTCTGTGTCTGTGGTATAATCTTTCCACGAAGGAAAGATGCGCACAAAATTCCTGACAACAACATAAGCTTCATCTTCTAAACTGGGAAGAAATGGAACAGGGGTCCTATTTGCTGCAATTGGGGCTCTCTCTGGTTCGAAAAGGGATTTGGCAACTGGATTTGGTGTACTCTTTGCTGGAATGGGGGTTCTGTGTCGTACAACTGGTGCTATGTCAACTGGCATAATCATACTGTTTGCTGCAGTTGGGGTCTGCTGAGTTGGGGCATCCAAAATGACCAGTGTAGTAGGGCTAGAGTCTGCTAGAGTTGGGGTATTTTGTGGGTCAGGTGATATTGCAACTACACCTAATGGGCTATTTGATTTATCAGGTGCCACTACCTTTTCCAAATACTTTGCTTGTTCTCCTCCACGATCAGCAATCGCCCTCTTCCTTTTGAACGTCTGATACACAAGAACAACATTTGAATGGAAAAATATGGTATGATGACAGATGGAATATGTACTGAAAATGGATAGGCAGGGCGTATTTACATACACGATGTGTAAACTAAGCTAATGTCAGTTCAACAAAGTAGAAGCAATGCAAAGCATCAGTTGCAAGATATGTGCGAGCAATGTAACCTTGGAAAGTTAGAGCAAGTACCTTGATGGGTGAATAAGATAGGGCATCTTCTCTGACTCCTCCACTAGGGAGCTACATTAACTTAGGTCTCCCTCTAGCTCAAAATCACTGTTAGGATCATATTCTGAGCATGAATCTGTAGGTGGAGAGTGTTTGCATTGCATTGCATCCAGACTTGATTTCAGTCCCTTAATGCCAAGTTTGACAGCCATGGCATTGTTCTGCTTTATTCTTTTCATGCGCGCAAGCTCATAATCATTATGCTGTTCAGAATCTGAGATTCATGAAAACATAAAAAGTAGTCAGATTATCTATGGAATGCATTGCAGTTTCAACTCGGAGTGTGTCTCCCTATAAACCCCTACATATGCAAAGTTCACCTCCCCAACCGTGCTGACCAGACCACACATAGAGATACACACCCGAGCGGCGAACACGCATTTTCGAAACTAATTTAGGAACATTTAGCTGACCAAATAAACAACTCTGTTTTAATAATATCAGATTCGTATTTGAACAACTAAGCTTGTTTAGCTTGATGGGTGGAGCAGTGTTATTATGACACGAAGCATGTATTCTGATCGCATAGTGATCATAAAAGGGGGAAACACTAAGCATATATTTTTTAGCAAAAGAGGGTTTCCCCTCTGATTTCTATTAAAGAAACCACCACGGAACCAACATGATCAATGAAACCCTAAGCATGATCAATTAAACCGTATTATGGCTGTGCCATGGCAGATTTGAAGCTGCAAACTGAAGAAATGATATTTACCATCCATTGTTTGCTTCGAACTGAGAACTAAATTCTAAGAGCTGAAAAGAAAGTAGAGTAACCAAGTTAAGATATATTTTCTAGTTGAGATCAAAAATTTGAGGAGATATGAAGTACCACCTCTCTTGCGGCGCCGTGTAGGCATCGAGGGTGCGCTGGCTGTCGGTGGCGTTGAAGCAGATCTGCGACGGTAGACAGGTGCATTGGGGGATAAGTCCCGTTGCGGTGGAAGAGAAGGTCGTGTGAGCGGCCTCGGCAAAGAGGACGACGGCGCCGATGAAGCGAGAGGACGTGATGTAAGGCTATTGGTCTGTCTCCATGGATGAGAAACGTACATCTCTAGCAGTGGACGACGCGGTCTTGGTAGGCGCTCCGGCATGGTGGAGGACGGTGGCGATGGATGTGGTGGAGGACGGCGGCGATGGATGGGGTGGCAGACGGAGGCTAGTGTGGGAATGGGGTGTTCTAGCGCGGACGGTGTATGAATGGGAAAATGGAGGGAGAGGTACGGGGAACCATGTTTTTGGGACGCGCCTGTCTGAAATATGGGAAAGTTACGAACTTATCCCCCGTTTCAAATTTGGACGTCTCGTCGGTTGGGGATAGGACGGTAATCCTGCTTCTCCCAAATATTTGCCGGTAACTATTTCGGGCGAGGAGAGGGTGTTTTGTCGCCCACGGTGTATGAACGGGGCTGACAGGTAGGGCGGTTGTATCACGTCTGATGGGAGTTACACATCTGCCCCTATTTAAAATATTAGCCTACATCTATTTCAAACGAGGAGAGGGTATTTTGCCGCCCACCGTGTATGAATGGGGAATGGAGGGAGAAATAGAGGTCTTTCGGACGAGCTTGAATCAAATGAGTTTTTCCGCCCATGTTTGACGCCCACCATGTCGGAATGGGCTCAGAGGCGGTCGTGTCACGTCTAATTGAAGTTACTAACCTACCCCTATTTAGAGCAGTGGAAATCGGGCTGATGGATTGTCCGTGTAATGGGTAGACAGTAATTTCCATCTCCCAAACACTTGCCTTCGGGCAGCCGATGTGGGAGTGGACATTTTGCTGTTTCTTTCGAATTTTGGGACAATAAGCATCCACGTTTACCCTGGCAGCTAAATTCGAATCCATTTTGTATTCCTATATGAATCTTTATAAATCATTCTATGTGTTTTTATATATCTTCAAAAGGACGATAAAGATGTATTCCACTGTCATATATGAATATGGTTTACAAATGCCGATACTCAAATTCAGAATCTAGAATCCAGTTTAAGGTGAATTCGAATATTTGGAACACTTCATGTCCAACTCAAATGTCACACACAGCATAATGTGTACTCCCATTTAGATATGTACACAAGCGATGTATCAAGATTCAAATACCGAGTCAATCAACCAAGAATGTACGGAACTAACAGACATATAAACACTTATAGAGTATATGGATCAATAATATCAACTAACATACATAAGCCAGGCCACTGTACTTTTTTTGGCTACAACAACATCCTTTTTTAGCCAGCATCTTGGCCCTTTCCAATGTGTGCCACTTATGGTCCATCTATACTACTATTGCTGAATGCACATTCAGCCTGATTGGCATATTTGTAGGTCTGGCACACCAATCCAAATGAAATGTCTCTGAGTCTTATCAATTAATACAGACTTGTGCTCAAATAAAATTACAAACAAAAAAAACAATTATTACATGATCTCTAAAACAAATGGTTTGATTGATTACATGAACAGACAACACAAAGGTTATTCAACTATGGAAAGAACATTTCACCTATGATTTACCAAGTAGGAATTTAATTTCCTTTTTTCCTTCAGGACCTTAACAATCTGGTCAGTCTCAGCTTGCTTCGTTTTGAAATCCACCAAATATTTAATGGTTGTCTTGAGTACTACTTGTGATTGTGCTGTTTGCTTCCTCAACATGTCAACTTCATCTCTAAGTGCAGAAGCAGAATCTCTTTCTACCACTAGTTTAGCCTCTAGAGCATCAACAGTTGGCAATTCATAATGCACGATTGGGCCGGTGCCACTGCTGTGGGATACTGCAACGTCCATGGGGACCTTGCTCTTTGATCTTGGGCTAACCTGTTTTGCCATTAAAGTTCCGATTGGATTCAGAAAAGTTGAAGTTAGCAAAACATCTCAACTGGGAGTTATAACAGCAAACCAGTTAAACAAACAAGGAATTAAAGAGTTTCAATTGGATGCTGAAAAGTAGTTATTAACATCATTGTAACCCGCTATTGCAGCAGCAAAGCAGTTAAACAAAAAAGTAGATATTTAAGTTAAGGCAAACAGGTAATTCTGAACAGTAAGTATCAAACACATAGATAGGCACAGTCTACAATATGATTAACAGGCTGTGCCATTATGTAATCAGTAGCAAACTAAATTAAGCCAAGCAACATAATTGAACAATTTTGCAATAAGTGGCTAACTAAAATTCCGAGAAGCAGGTAACTGAACTTACACTAGTTCTTTGTACAGGCACACTGCAACTTCTTTTTCGCTTACAAGGTTGTACGAAGGAGTCCATGGCATCAATTGCTTGGATACACAGTCCCAATACTTCTTTCTTCCCACACTGCATGGGTAAGTCGAATGGTTAATCTGGTAAGATGGTGCGTCCTTGATATGTTATATGAGGACGTGTAGTCAGACTAGTTGTAGCCAAACACATCACACTAGCTTTTACTGTATATTTCATGCGATTACTTTTGGTATATCGGGATCTAAGCAATCTACAATAGGATGAAAAGACTGGCATCCTTCACATTATTGGCGAACTCGGTTCATAGAAACAAGCAATTCAACCATTCTGTGGGTAAATCAAAAGCGCCACTGGAATATTTGTCACTATCCAATCATACAAGCAAAAAGGGGCGACGCCACCATAGGGGCTGGTATGGGCGGCCACCTCAGGTGGCGGGAAAGTGTGCACCTAGTTTGAGTCGTCCTAGTTGGCCCACGCTAGTTTTGTTCGTCCCAACGCATGAGCAGGCAATGTAAAAAATGAAGAAAGATGTTTCAATTTGGATGGGCCAATAACATAAGTGCAAGGCAGGCCCTATAGCAGGCTCGCGGCCCAAACGAGCGCCTCTCATATCGATTGATAGCAGGAAAAATCCCAATTCATTCGCTCCAGCCTCCAGTCTGGTTCGGTCCTAACCTAGCCGCCGCTGGACAGACCAACACAGCACTTCCTCGCGCCCTCGTTGGAGGGCGGTTGCCGGGCTTCAAGCGAATGGAAGGACAAGAAGATGAAGATCCAACCCTGGGTGTAGCCTGCATGGGAGGCAGCGGCGGCAGCACGGGCATGGCATCGAGCTTGCACAAATGGACAGTCGCAGCTTGCAAGAGTAGCATGCGCAACGAGCAGGTACATCACATCCCTGATTATATCTAATTCAACTCTTCAATTTCTGGCCAATAGTTAAACCTGACGGTGTTGTAAAACTGCTTGTATGTAGGGAATCTATGAGAAAATGAAACCAATTTCTACTTATTTTATAACTCCCCAATCGATACTGAACTGACTGAATCTGATGTATCTAATCAAGTTTCCGGTGCAAACATACAAGCTCATGTTGTTCTTGAGCCTGAAGTGTCTAATGAACAGACTGCTAATGAAGGATTTGATGCAAACATTTTACATGCTCCTGGTGATGAACATATAGTGTCTAATGAGGGATCTAATGCAAGCATTTTGCAAGCTCATTGAAGGATTTAGTGTCGAATGATGATCTACTATGTTGAGAGAGACAGAGATTTGCAGGCATTAATGACAAGCAAATTATAGTGCATTTTCATAGCTTGAGGAAACGTCGAGGCCATCTACCAGAAAGTCCCCGTATCATGACAACATAGCATAAATACTTTTCTAATATGTTGTTTGAAACCATTGGCATACTTGTGCAGGACAGATATATTTATATGCAGTTTGCGCACTGGTTATACGTGCAATTACACTTCGATATTTTCAGCCAGAGAACGAATAATTCAAGTAGGTACAAACCATGTTTGTAGTCCTTGTACACCATGTTGCATTTTGTGTTTTTTGGTGCTTGCATCATTTAGTGTTTATAATCTGAACTACTTTGGATCATTAGCTGGTTTTCAAAGTGCATGTAGCTTCACATTTCTCAAGTTATGTTGATTTCCGGAGTGCAAGTGCCTTGAATTCGTGGATCAGCCACTGCACACAAATCATACACGAATGCCAGTACGAATTAAATGAAATGCAGGGACTTACGCTAGCTCGTTGTACAGGCTCACTGCAGCTCTGCTTGCACTTGGGATGTTCCATGTACAAGTCCATGTTACCACTTGCTTGGATGTGCAGGCCCTGTGCTCCTTGCATCCCCCTCTGCATTTTTAACATGGTGAATGGTTGATCAAATAAGAGGAATCGACCTTCATGTTTTACCGGAGGACAGATACTTACACGGTTATACGGGTGTGCAGGATGTGTACCAGATCCCGTAGCGCCGTCATGCTTCGCTAAAATATGGATTTTTCTTGTTTCAGATGATATCTCTAGAAGAAATAACAGTTAAGGTCAGAGTTGCATAGGCGTGTAATCTATGAGAGCAGTGAAAGGATATCCAAACATCGTCGGAATAGTGCACAAGGGAGTGATGTGTGGATACCTAGTTCGGCCCGGCATTTGGGCATGCTCGCCTAGCTAGAGTGCGGGTCACTTCAGAGCCGTTGAGGGTGATGCGCTGGCGTTGGTTGGCCATGCACGGATGCAGATCTTCAGTGGCAGCGGAGCGCTACGATGCGGTGGATGAGACCGTTGGTGAAGCCCCAACGGCCTCGGGGGGCGGAGGTGCGACGATGTGCTCGGTGAAGTAGCCCCGGTGAGCTGGGAGACGGCGTCGGTGAAGCGCACCTAATGCGGTGGAACTCGGTGTCTGTGAGGCACATCGGTTGCGGCGGCCGACGTTGTCGGTGGACCACCCGGTGCGGTGGACGAGGGCATAGATGAGGTAGCTCTGGTGCGGTGGTGAAGCGTGACCATCGTCTTCGTCGTCGTCGTCCAGCACAGAGGTGGGGAACGGTGGGGATAGAGACGAGACGAGGGAGGGGCGGTGGGTGGCTGGGTGCTACGCGTCCGTCCGACACACGCAACCACCCCGACAAGACTATGCTTCGGTGCCTTAAGGAACCTTCCTTTGTGTCCATGACATATGGGCCCAACAGGTGGCTGGCCCACATGTCAGTAACCCAAAGGCAGTTGCCTTTAAGGCACCGAAGCAGCGTCCACCCCGACACGACCCTGGTTTGCCTGGTGCGCCTACATTTGAGAATGCAAATGAATCTTCTTTCATTTGCAAACGAATCTATATGTATTACCATGCTTGTGTTTTCCTTGCAATAATTAGTCATTCAAAACGAGATACTCCATCCGTTCACTTTTGTAAGTCATTTCAGACAACTTAAAATGAACTGTTTTGCACATTGTCTGAAATGTCTTCAAGGTATTATAAAAGTGAACAGAGGGAGTACTATAAATTAATTAATGAGGAGTTATTTGAAAAAAAATCGAAACGGTACCCACGCTAACGTGGATTAGAGTGTGTGTCACATCATTAGTTATTTGAATTAGAGTGTGTGTCACGTAGTTAGTTATTTGAATTAGAGTGTGTGTCACGTAGCGATCTCCAATTCTACGTAGTTAGAGGAAGCTAAAACTGACTGTCATGATAAGGCGAGAGACTGGTCGCTGTTCTGCGAGGTTTTTTGAGTCCCTAAAGACTTATGCCGCTTAGGACGAGGGGCCGGCCCTATCCGGCTTACAGGCATGTATCGCGCCCCGAATTCGGCCTTCCGAATACCAGGGGCTTCGCCAAAATTTAAAATTATAGAATTCTATGGCTAAGTGAGAGTGATAAAGCATTATTAGTCCTCTTGCCTTGTTCGTTGTGCTGAGCACCTCCCTCGAAGGACCCAAATATGGGAAGAAGAGTGCTCAGGTTTATCTCGAACACCCCAGCACTCGTGGCATGGGGGCAGAAGCCGAGGACTAGCCATCTCTCAGATTGGATAAACGGCCAAACAGAAGGTAATATTTTAAATTCACACAAGCATTGCATAGCGCATATGAAACAAGTTTTCATCATACAGGATCACACGAGCAAGTTTACTCAAATATTACATCCTTTGAACATTCGTCCGCTACAAGACGGGCACCCTTCAGGATACCCTCATAATAAATTTCGGGGGTGCGATGCTCCTTGCCCTATGGCGGCCCTTCCTTGATCAGCTTCACAGCGTCTAGCTTGGCCCACTTCACCTTCACATGGGCGAAAGCCCGGCATGCACCTTCGATGCAGATGGACCGCTTGATGACCTCCAGCCGTGGGCAGGCATCCACTAGCCGCCTCACCAGGCCGAAGTAGCTGTACGGAAGGACGTCGCCAGGCCACAGCCGGACTATAAGGCCCTTCATGGCCTGTTCGGCCGCCTTGTGCAGCTCGACCAGCTGCTTTAGCTGGTCGCTCTGGGCATTGGGTGTTCAGTCCCAGTATACTGAGACCAGAACAACTTCTTCGTTGAGCTTCCCTCCTCGGCCTAGTAAAACTGCGCGGCATCCGACACGCTACGAGGCAAATCTGCGAATGCTCCTGGAGAGCTCCGAATTTGGGTAAGTAATCGGTAATTTACTTTTACATGCTTGATCTACATATAGAATGCCTTACCCGCCGCTATCTTCTTCATTACATCGATCTCCTGGAGGGCCTTCTGGGCCTCGACCTTGGCACTCTTTGCGCTCTCAAGGGCCACGGCAAGCTCAGACTCCCGCGTCTTCGAGTCAAGCTCCAACGCCTCGTGCTTCGTCACGAGAGCCTGGAGCTCTTGCTGCACCACGCCCACACGAGCCTCTTGTTTTTCCCGCTCGGTGCGCTCCTTGGCTGCTTTATCTTCGGCCTTGGTTAGCGCTTGCTTCAGGGTCGCCACCTCGGTCGTGGCCCCTGGCAAACATACGATGATCCTGTCATTTTGCAATCGCGTCCTCTTTTATATACACATATCTATAGACAGGGTATTACTTACCCCTGTTCTCCTCGAGCTGCCTCTTGGCAAGGCCGAGCTCTTTACTGGACCCCTCGAGGTCCTGCTTCAGTATGGCGACCTCCGCAGTCAGTGCGGCGGACGTCAGCAGCGAAGCCTGCATACGCATATTGACATACTTATATTAGACTCCTGCGGTATTATTTGATCCTCTATTCGGCTTTTCTTTGTCAACACCGAAGAAAGCATCAGGGGCTACTGTCTATGCGGTAATATTTCTACTACATTTTAAAACACTTACCTCAAAGCCTGTTAGAAGGCTGGCACAGGCTTCAGTCAATCCGCTCTTGGCGGACTGAACCTTCTGGATCACCGCACTCATGATAGTGCGGTGCTCCTCGTCGATGGAAGCGCTGCGAAGTGCTTCCAGCAGATTGTCCGGTGCCTCTGGATGGACAGAGGTCACCGGCGCATGCGTCTTGCCCCTCTTAGAAGGAGGCTGCCTGCCCGAGCCCGGAACCAGTGGAGGGTCCGGCGCGGTGTTTGGCTGAGGGCCGAACTCGGAGCTCTCGGGGCCCCCGTCCCAGTGGCTCCCGGAGTCCGGAACGTCGCCTTGAGGCGCCTCCAGGACTGTCTCCCCTCGACCCGGTGCCTCTTGAGACAGCACCTCGGCGTCGTCAACAGGATGAGGGGAGGTGCGGTCGGGACTGGATCGCTATCCATGTCCGACGAGCCCAGGGAGCCGTCCGATGATACATTGATGCTGGTTCACGGCGGCCTGCATAATCATGTTCAGCGTTAGGGAAAGCAGTGTGACAAAGGAATGCTATGAGTTACTCTGGTATCTGAATACTTACGATCTACCCGGGGGCTTGGCCCGGGGCAACCACTTGTCTTCGCCCTTGTCGGCGGCGGTGTCCGGAAGGAGAGTCCTCCCCTTCTTGGACCCTTCGACCTCCCCAGTTGGGGCGGCCTTCCTTTTCTTGTCTCCACCGCCTAGAGGGGGAGCATCTTCTTCTTCCTCCTCGTCTTCGGGGGAAGAGTGTGCCACAGAGTTATCGGACGATGAGTCCGATAACACCTGGCGTCGGGAACTCTTTCGGGTTCCCTTGGCCTTCTTGGTCTTCTTCGGCACCTTGTAAGGAGCCGGAGCCAGGATCTCCATCAGGAGAGCGCTCGTAGTGTCTTCGGGCAAATGGGCCGGACAGTTAATCTGCCCCGACATCTCCACCCAGTCCTATCAAAGGCATGGAGATTATACCCCGCGCATAATTAAGCTAGGGAAATGAAATGTCCTACGGGACGTATTGAACTCACCGAACGCGCTAGACGCTTTGCACTTAGTCCGCGGTCCTTGGCGAGAGAAGGGGGGACCTTGGCGCCCTTGAACAGCACCTTCCAGACGTCCTTGTGCGTCGTATCGAAGAGCTCGCTCAGAGTTTAGTGCTGGGCCGGGTTGAACTCCCACAAGGTAAAATTCCACTGTTGACACGGGAGGATCCGGCGGATGAGCATAACTTGGACTATGTTGACAAGCTTGAGCTTCTTGTTCGCCATACTTCGGATGCATTTCTGGAGTCCATCCAGCTCCACCGATGAACCCCACGACAAGCCCTTCTCTTTCCAGGAAGTGAGCCGTGTTGGGAATCCGGATCGAAACTCAGGGGCTGCCGCCCATTTGGCGTCGTGCAGCTCGGTGATGTAGAACCACGCCGATTGTCATCCCTTTATTGTCTCCACGAAGGAGCCTTCGAGCCATATGACGTTGGGCATATCTTGCCCACCATGGCTCCGCCGCATTCTACTTGTTGGCCTTGTACTACCTTTGGCTTGATATTGAAGGTCTTTAACCATAGGCCGAAGTGGGGCCGAATGCGGAGGAAAGCCTCACACACAACGATGAACACCGAAATGTTGAGGATGAAGTTCGGGGCCAGATCATAAAAGTCCATCCCGTAGTAGAACATGAGACCACGGACGAATGGATGGAGGGGAAACCCTAGTCCGCAGAGGAAGTGGTGAAGGAAAACTACCCTCTCGTGAGGTTCCGGGGTAGGGACGATCTGCCCCACAGCGGGCAACCAATGCGCAATGTTCGTAGCTAAGTATCCGGCTCCGCGCAGCTTCTTGATGTCTCCCTCCGTGACGGAGGAGACCATCCACCTGCCTCCCGCTCCAGACATGGTTGGAGAAGGTTGAGGTGGGAAGTGTGGACTTGGGCGCTAAAGCTCGAGTGTGCGAAAACGGATGAGCAAAGGAGGAAGAAGGCGTGGATAGAAAGGTGAATCCTTATCCCTTTATATGGGCGGACGAAGCTAAGCATCCCCATTTGCCTGGTAAAACTCGCTTATCCCCCAAGCGCCATAGTTGATGGTGCAGTTGGGTTACCCACGCTCGTATTGATGAAAATCCCGTAATAAGGGGACACAATCTCTTCTTTGACAAGACGTGTCGAAAAACTGCCTCGCGTGATGTGCAGGGCTTGTTAAAGGGAACGGTTCGAATAATCACCAGGCTAGGACATAACATCATATTTTCGAAACAAGCCAGCAAATTAGATCTGCGAAAATATTATTCTCTCTACGGTGGTACGTGGAACTTATTTTGCAGGGTCGGACACTATCCTCGTTTTCAAGTTCTTCTGTTATGTATTCGGAGAAGGAACCCGCCTTGCAATGCCGAAGACAATACTGCGTGCCGGACTCATCGTCATTGAAGCCTAGTTCAGGGGCTACCGAGGGAGTCCTGGATTAGGGGGTCTCCGGACAGCCGGACTATCTCCATTGGCCGGACTGTTAGACTATGAAGATACAAGATTGAAGACTTCGTCTCGTGTCCGGATGGGACTCTACTTGGCGTGGAAGGCAAGCTAGGCAATACGGATATGGATATCTCCTCCTTTGTAACCGACCTTGTGTAACCCTAACCCTCTCCGGTGTCTATATAAAACGAATGGTTTTAGTCCGTAGGACAACAATCACAACATACAATCACACCATAGGCTAGCTTCTAGGGTTTAGCCTCTCTGATCTCGTGGTAGATCTACTCTTGTACTACACATATCATAAATATTAATCAAGCAGGACGTAGGGTTTTACCTCCATCAAGAGGGCCTGAACCTGGGTAAAACATCGTGTCCCCTGCCTCCTGTTACCATCCGGCCTAGACGCACAGTTCGGGACCCCCTACCCGAGATCCGCCAGTTTTGACACCGACACCCTCTGTCCCAAATTTCTTGTCTTAGATTTGTCTTGATACAGATGTATCTAATACTAAAATGTGACTTGATACATCCGTATCTAGAAAAATCTAAGACAAGAATTTTGGGACGGAGGGAGTACTTTATGAACATCAATGCTACCTTTTAAGAGGGTATATTTGCCTCAGTAACTTGTGTTATGGATATTGCATGTAATCCCTCTACTCTCATGCCTTTGAAGACATGTTCTAGTGTCTTTGTTCACTCATTTCTGTGCGTATATGTAGTCATATATGGAGTATAATATCGAAAATCATCTTATATTTCTGAACGGAGGTAGTAATAAAATATGGTTTCTGTTTGAATTAGAACCAGGTCCACGGTCAAGATGAAGTTCTCAAAGTCATGCCATGTGAACTAGAAGACCTGATGATGAGTTCTACCGCTGAACTATCCAGCTGCTGTGTCCTTGTCACCACGTGTCCTGAACTAGTGTTTTCCTATAGCATTGTTGCCGGGCGTGTTCTCGAGGCTGTACTTAACCACAAAAATTTCCTGGCTGCGACTTCGATTATGAAGGGCGTGGTTCTTGTAAAGCTTCCCAACAAATCTGATGCAGCCTGTCTTCATCATCATGTTTATGAGTGGAAAGACCACTCTGTTATGTTCTCCAAGGTTGACAAGATGGTGATGGTGCATGTAGACATCTCACAAGAAGTCCATGGCCTAGTAAGTTATGTGGGATTCATCCCGTAGGTCGGTGGCAAAAAATAGTCCGCAGAGTTTAATTAGTGCAACTTTGCTTGTCTGTAGTAAGTACTATTGTTCAGTACTTGATTTGTGTTTGTGAACCCTGCATTGTTTATTAGTACTGCCGCTTTTGGTGTGTGGTCAGTCCTGAGAACGGTCTATGTTAATGTTTGTCCACTCAATTCAGTCTGTGTATTTTGAAGTATCCATATCATATTTTTTTGTGAGGATGGTCTATCAATTATGGTTACACTCCAATATCTGTATGCAGTGCAGGGTTTATCGCACCCACCAGGATTTCCATCCACATGGATGTTCGGTCCATACGATTTGTCACGACTTTTCGACTATCCTGCTTGTGGGAGTAGGCGGGGCCCCTGCATGCCACGCATAGTTGGACGATCAATCTTCTGTTTAGTACTTCGACATAGCGATTTCCTGGTAAGGATTCACTCGTGTCAGATCAAGTAAATCTTATTGATTTAGTGTCTAAATCTTATTGATTTAATGTCATGTTTTCTTTCTTTTCCTGCAATTTTACTATGCAGGTTTTGCCATGTGACATTCATCACAGAATAAACCATTTGGTTTGCTCTACGATGGCTATTTTTGCAGGTTTCACTTCTTATGTTGTGTCAGTAACAAAGGAACCGTCCATCACTCATATTACTGGAAAAAATTGGATCAGTCTGTTGTCTGAGTACAAGCTGAATCCCTATGATGAACTGCAGTTTGGTTTAACAAAAACGCCACAATTAGTCCTTCTCGCGTTCAAAAGAAATGAAGAAAAAGACTCGATCACGGTCATGGATCCTAGTCAAGTTAGAAAGCTGATCATAGCAGACCAGACACGATCACCGCTGTCTCGCACAGATCGAGCACCGACGGTTGCTCTAGCGCTGACAGCGGCAACAACTCAGTCTGATCCAGCTGAGGATTGGGCACTGACCGCGTCAGCGGATCAGTCTGATCTACCAGAGGATCAGGCATCGACACCGGCACCTGCTCCGACACCGGCACCAGTTCTACAAGGAGCACCATCTCCGGCAGCAGCAACGGCTTCGGCACCTGCACCAACACTTGCACTTGCATCTGCTCCGGCCCGTGCAGTTGCACCGGCAACAGACTGGGCTGCAGTTCGCACTTCATATACCAAAGTCCTTACAAAAAACCGACATGTCCACCTTCTTGGTAAGCATTGGCCGCCCAAGTGCTGCGTTCTTTTTTCTTTCCATGTTGTTTCACATGATTCACTGTGTTGATATAACTTTTTGGGTATGTCTTCTTGTTTGCAAACAGAGAATTTCTAGAGCAACGAGGGAGTCGTTCAACAATCCGAGCGACCGCGGCCAAGTTTCTCTTACCATGCGCAGCCTTGGTGTGAATGAACCTGCTCAATATACCGTAAGTACAAAGGATGGTCGCATGATGATTGATGCTAAAGGATGGTCAAGGTTCAAATCTAAATCATATCTTGCAGTAGGGGATGATGTCAAAATCGAACTTTCTCGGCAAGGAGAGCTGGTCCAAATCAGCTTTGAAATTCTTCAGTAGCAGCACGCAAATGCCGAACTGATCTATCCTCCGAGAGATTTTGATGTAATAATCTGGCATGGTGAAACCAGTGTCCTGTGTGCATAAGTAGTACGACAGTATTACTTATCACATGGTATATCGTTGATAGAATTGCAACTCTGATTGCTGGTTAGGAACTGTCGTTTGATTTCATTCCAACAACTGCCATGCTTTATTCAATTTTGTGTATTCGCCTTGCGACAACATCTAAAACCAGCGCCGTATCGATCGCTTGCAATATGAAAAGCGCTGAGGTAGAGCACATGGGCCCCCAAACATGCAGGGTCGGCGTGCGGCCCAAAGTCCAGAACCGTGAGCCTATCTGAGTATTATATTCTCAGCTGAACCCCCATAATGCTCGTGCGTTGCAGAGGGAGTATATTTCTGGGTAAGGTGAGCCTGTGATATAAAATATTTGTATATTTCTGTATAGAGGGAGTATCTCTCCGTCAAAAAATATATTTATGTGTAACTAGTTACTCCTGTCTTTCTACTTCCTTTCGCTGATATGTGGGGCAACCGGCAACGGGGACCAGGTGCCATATGCACAAATTAGAGTGCAAAACTTCACGGTAGATACACCCCAGTTGTAGCGCCGCAGTAATGCCCAATGAGCCATCAAATCACAACCCCCCTTTCCAGCTTTAGCAGTAAGCTGGACAGACGAAGCGGCAATATTTCACTAGGCCTGAATCCCCTTCTCCCTCGTCTGCTTGTTCAGAGAAAACCCCCTCTCGGCGATTGCATAGGGTTTTCTCATGGAGAACCAGGTACGAATTCTTCATCCATCCCTGATAAACCCAGGTCCCTTGGTCACAGGTAATCCTAGGATGGCAGCCGCCGCCGTTGATGCATTTTTCTTCCTACTGAATCTAGTGTGTTTCATTTGCAGTGCCCAAAGTGCGAGTACCCTACAGGTTTCTGCACCCTCGGTGAGACGCCACACTTGTTCCTTCTCATCCTAACACAGCATTTTGAAACGTGCACAGCATGTTCCTAGAATCCTCTTTTCTATCCGGGAGGGTGGGGGTTTTTTGAACATGATGTGTTCTCATATTATTTTTCCTGCAGTGTATTATTTGCTCTGCCAGAACACATGTACTCAAGGTGCTTGGCCTTGCCATAACTGAATACACTAGTTTAATGGTCACAGTGAAGACAAGCGATGGATATAAGTTCCGAGTTGGGTTCATGAACCAAGAAGATCACTGCTTTTTTTATGGCCGAACTTGGATAAACTTTCTCAAGTGTTACAGACTGAAAGTTGGCGCACGAATGTTGATGGAAATAGCAGAACCTGGTCTCATCTTCACTGCGATCTTCCACCCCGACGTCGTTCCAATTGTTCATCCATGTTAGTTTTGTATCTGGTTCTTGCTTGTTGCCTTGATTACTTCTTAATCCACCTATTCTGTCTAACTAATCACAATTTAAATTTAGAAGTAGCAACGAATCTCTCACGAAGATGCTACTTCTAACTAATATTTTCTTATAATTGGTGGCACGTGTAGGTTTTTTCAGAGTTAAGCAGTCTACTCGTTTGTTACTCTGTAATAACTCGGCTGTTACTAATGGCACTGAAGTTGACTGGATTGACATCCACAAGTTCCTACACTTTATTGATCGTCTTGAGGTCCTTGTGGCGCGTTTCGATGGTGGAAGGCCACGTGGGATATGTGTGCCACTGCTGCACTCGTTGAACAGGTCCAACTGTGTCGAGAAACTTATGGTACGAGCTGTTTTCTGTTATATATGTTGTTCATAAACTGTTGCTTATACACAGTTTTACAGCCGTGATCTTCTTGAAACAGGAACTGCCGAGTTCTATTGTTCCTATACAGATGCCTGACCATGGTCGGGTCAGACTTGCGCTTGGTCACAACATGATGTTTATGTCGACCTACTCAATTCCCCTTGGAGGTGAAAAGATACTTATTCATGGGTGGTCTCAAATAATGAAGGCCCGTCCATCTTGGAGAATAAGACAGAAGATTATGTTCATGCTTTTCCATGGCTCTAAAGCGAATATCCTGTTTATTGTCCACGTTGCGAGATGAAGGCGCTTTCAGAAGGTTGTGGATGCGCGGGGTGGCGCCTGGGCCTTGTCCTGGGGCTTGGAGGCCTCACCCTTCGTTAACTGTAGGCAAAGTAGCACTATTTGTGGCATGCTTTGTAAGGTTGAACCTGTATAAGTACTCATACTGCTTTCAGCTTTGGTTGTTAAGTGCCCCTGCTGGTTTCAGTTAAGGTTGTTAAGTACTCCTGCTGCTTTTACAGTCTGTCGTGTTTCTTCAGTCCTGTCTTTCTCCAGCCGCCAAAACCAAACCAGCGCCGGCGGGGCCGCCTGCTTCCGCCTCCCACGGCTGGCTGCGCCTCAGCGCACGCATCGTCGCCCCACCATCTCCTAAATCGTTAACGCCGACATCCTCCGCGCACTTTGGTGCGCTCGCCGCGGCACCGCCCTCTCGCGTTGTCAACATGGTCAACAAACAACATGAATCGGCAGAAGTACGTGGAGAGGATGACAGTAGGGGCCCACCACGTCAGTGTATGGAAAAATAAAATGCTTCCTCCTAGTGTTTTCTTGACATCTGGGACCCACGACAGTGTGAGTGTATGTAGTCAATAGACAAGAGAATAGCACAAGATCGGCTGACACCTGGGACGTAGCTACTCAAGCAGTATTTTTTTGTTTGGTATTGTTGAGACGGAGCAGGGT
Source organism: Triticum urartu (assembly GCF_003073215.2). Classification (NCBI taxonomy): domain Eukaryota; kingdom Viridiplantae; phylum Streptophyta; class Magnoliopsida; order Poales; family Poaceae; genus Triticum; species Triticum urartu. Next base: position 601,218,566 of record NC_053023.1, on the reverse strand, counting down.
TTGAACTGGGTTGTGGCCCGTCTAGCCCAAGTTTATATTTTATGTTCACCATGTGACCAGCCCAGCTATTTTTTCTTTGTGAAAATGAGCCCAGTTTAATTTTTCTGAAGAATTCCTAATCCAGGCCTACTTATTTTTCTACGCCCTCATGGACTGCAACTCTTTCAAGACGCCTGCAAATCTTGAAAGTAATATGAAATGGGTTGTAAATATAAAAGCAGATGACAAATTGGCAATTACTTTATAATTTCTGAATTTTATTACATTTTCAGAGTCCTATTTCACTAGGCATTAACCTAATTTAAATATATCTTCAAAGTAAATCTGGTTGGACATTTAGGTATTAAAAATAGTTTGGAACCCACAAAAATATGCGATTGGCCCCGGCCAACCAAAAAAATGACTACAATAAATTGCATAAGAAGTTTCCATGAGCTATATATAAATTATTAAAAAAAGAGGGAGTGGTCTGACTTGTGGGCATGTTTAGTTGACGCGTATGCAAGATTTTTTTAGTTATTATATACGTCAACAAACGATTCTAGCAGACGTAACCGTTGGATGTCAATCCAACGGCCGTCGTGTTTCTTCAATCTCTGATCTTCTTGCTCCAGCCGCCAAAGCAGCGTCGGCGGGACCGCCTACTCCCACCGTCACTTTGAATTTAGTGGGGCACTGTTTACTTACAGCCTCTACGAGTTGCAAGTGAATGGGGCCGGTGCGTGGTGAACGGAAGGGTTCATCAAGCCATTTCTCGCCTTAACCCCTAAACTAAATAGGAAGAGGGGTACTTGACTAATAGGGGGCAATTGCATTGCACCTGACTGTGAGGGACCTCTTGATACCTTATGTTCACTTCCTAACTAGTAGCCGGTTTCCTGTCGTGGAAGCCTTTTCCCAGTGCGCGGAGCCCCGATGAGGAAGGTGTTAGTGCTTTCTCATGGGGTCAATAATGCTAATCCCTCTTTTTGTGCCGGGAAGAAGATAAGAAAAGGCGAAGCCTTCTCTTGGTTTCCCAACCTGTTGCTTCTAAAGGCTGCCCTCTCTCGGCTGGATTTTGGTCCAGCCTACTGCGAGGATCCCGTATCCCGTACATCGTCTTTCTCCCTCCTGGGTTCCCGTGGTTCCTATGCCGCCGCGTTTCCCGGTCCTTTTCTTTTAGTGCTTCGACCCGAAGCGATAGCTTGACGCGTTTTCCGTGGATAAGATGGCAGCGCTCCAGCTCACTAAAGAATGGGACGGCAGTGGTCCGCCGGCAAGCTCGTTCTGATCCTGGGACGCAGTACATTGGAATCCTGAAGCACCACCACGAACGCTACCGCGCGTGCGCCTGCGGTGCGGTAAGGCACCACCCTGTTGTGCCAGCAGCCAACTCCGGCGTGTCAGCTTAGTTATCCTCATCAAGCCACAACCTTGATGTCTAGCTTTCCCAACTGGTAGACGGTTCCCTTCCCCCGGATCAATGAAGAAGGGAGAAGGTCAGTTGATTCCTCGAAGAACCGGAAAGCGAAGCGCTATGCCGGGCGAGGGGACGGGAAAAGAAAACTGCTCGAAGAAAGATATTGGGGTTCCCAATGCTTCTCCACGCCCAACGAGATGCGCCCAACCTCGGATGCTTTACTCCCTAAACCCCACGGCGGTTCCGAGACGGAGCTTAACTGAGTCTCGGTTAAAGAACGGCGATGATCTACGTTCACACGGCGGCACTGATTCCATGGATAGTTTCATTCGAGATCGTGATGAGGACAATAGCTTACGATCATCGGGGCTTTGATCATGCACTAGGCATTTGATTAGGGACATTGCACAATTGATCCGAACACTTTGTCGCATCTCTTCGATACGGATACAGTAACGATCATAGCGATCTCCTCTGGTACCTACTGGTACGTCAAGATCCGATTGGTCATGAACATCGTAAGGTGCTGCTCTTCGCGAATCCCAGCATACCCCAGGTGGGATGGGTAGGCCCACCACTTCACTTTTGCACTTTCACTTAGGCCCGGGCCAAGTCAGTGGGGGGACCCTGTCGGGCTCCTTCCCCCCCAAAACAAACTGTACGTGGGAGTTTCCCTTCATACGGCTCGAATCATTCTCAGATGCCCCGAGAGGCATCTTTTCCTTATGATCTGGTGGTTCACACGCGCGCAAACGAGCACCGGCCGCAACAGCAAGGAACTATGACCAATAGTCAGACACAGAGCGTCATACTTCTTTATCTTGTGATGGTTGAGGAGTTTCTTTCTCAGAGGGTGCGGGACGCTTGCGGAGTCCGTGCCTTCCGTACCACCACAGGTCGTTCTTGGGCAGATCCCGCTCCTAAACATAAGGGAGGGATAGGGGGAAAGGGGCCCTAAAAATCATATAAATAGGGTTGTAGAAAGACCACTTTCATTCGACGTTCCGGGGCGCCCGATTCGATCGACGAATTTGGCGAGCTGATCCGCTTTGATCCAGGAGAAAGCCCAGTCAGCCACCTTTTCGGTGCAGGTCACGTGACCTACAGCTCGGCCTTCGCTTTTTGAGACTTCCTCTACCCACATCTCTATGTGCCCGCAGCACTTTCATATGGAGAAAGATGGGCTTACCATGTTCCATCAATAGCACCTAACCTATGCCGATTTTGGCGGACCGTGCTCCACCCCGGTGAACTCATGCGGTTCCGACGTGCCCAGAGGCCAGAGGCGAATCCGTTCACGGTCCGTAGGACCAACACCATTCGAAGGTTGATGGCCCGCCCGCCTAGAATAGGAATCTTTGACTGGGCTTACACACATTCGCTCACTTACGCTGTCCCCCCTCAGCTCACCCTAGCCCCGGGTACGTCGTCTCCAAGGCTTCACACAAAATCTTCACTGACAACATATGCATGCTTTTGTAGGGTCAGGCAGAACCGTTGTTGCCTGATGGGAACTTCCCCCATATTGCTATCAATGTCTTCATGTCGCACGACCTCTTAACATTACACCACTGAATCCCCAATCCTTTGCTTGCTGTGCAGTGACAGTACCAATATCCACTAATCGTTGTTTCCAGATACGGTTGCCGGTTGACATCTCTTCTAATTCGTCGATACGAGAAGCAAATTGTTGTGTGGAGGAATCAATATCTCGACATAAGCCAAGAGGCAGATCTTGTGCCACTCCACCAGGTCGTATGAAACTGGCATGCATCCTGGCTCCCGGACTCTTTCATAGAATTCCAACAATTTCTCCCGCTCCTCAAAAGCCCAAAGGAACGGAGTTGATGCTCCCACATCCATAGCATGAGTAGTTGAAGCAAGTGAATGATTTGAAATTCGAGTTATTTCACAGAATAACACTCTTATATATTGAGCTCGTAATGGTACCTCACAATTCAAAAGTCTCTCGGCTGAAGAATGAGCGTGTTCTTGGGCCATCGTAGAAACATAGATAGGGTCAACGACGGAACGAACAACGAAACTTTACGATAGCTTTTTCGTACACGTTCACTTGCATCACATACACAAGTGCTCTCTGAACCATGCAATAAGGTCACCCATAACACGGCTCTCCCACTGGAGTTACCTTAGCCCCGGGCCATGCTATTCCATGATATTGGAAAAAGTTGACTAATTATTATCATCGTCTTGAAAGCTGGGCGCCTTTTGAATATGAGTGGGGCTCCTAGTGTAGGCGGCGCCTTCGTGGAGCCAAACCGAAGGAAGAGCAAAAGGGCGAGGCCACACCCGTCTTCGAATAGGAGGGGGGCTTAGCTCTGGATCCCGCCTGCTTGCAGAAATGAATGGATCAGAAAGGGGGCTGGGTTCTATTTCCGGGCCGGGCAGGAGGTGAAGGCCAGAAGAAGAAGAGAAGTGCGCCTTCCCGGTAAGGAAGAGGATAAAAAGGTGCTGTCATCTATCTCGACCTGTTTCCCGAGGCGTTGGAAATGAAGACCGGCTCAGAGAATCACTGGCGTGCTTTCTCTCCCCCATCGTTTCGCCAACAAAGAAGTCATCCTTGACTTGACTATTGACCATTCCATCCCTACCGAGCTGCCTCTTCGAAGTATTTACCTCTGCCTTTCTTTTTTGAGAACATACCCTTCAAATCAAAAAGAAAAAAAGAAAGAAAAGTTCCTCGTCTGTGATTTAATCGGCCCTAAGGGAGTTTACTTGACCCATTCTCCAGTCTCCCGCACTGCTCAAGTGTGCGACTCCGTATGAGGACCTCCTTCCCTTTTGCTCTGCCCACTCTCCGTTCACACGGTTATCAAAGCGGAGGAAGGGCGGGCAGCAGGTACCACGAGCCCTCTGTCCCACACATCTATCAAGAAGCAAGTGTAGTTCACCGGTTCCACCGAATGCTCCTATCTCTCGGCAAAGATCGTGTGAGTGTGCAGTTATGCTTCGGATGCTTCGCCATGGAATAGATCGATTCAGTTCCCCTTCTTTTCCGGTGCACTCGCTTTGTATCTCCGACACACAAGGAAGGACGCGGTGGGAAGAAAGCTGCCCTAGCCTCTGTCCGGTCGATCATTCCGCTGGCATCTTGCATTCACGCCTCCGTTTGACTGCCGCTCGGGAATGTAGTTGTAGATACGTGAGTCTTAGTGGGTCGTTGGCTCCACCTCTTATCTCCTTCTACGACATGCTGTAGTCGTCGCCATATTCAATATGTCACTTAGTCATATCTGCCTCGCAGCGGGTCAGCACCTCCGAAAGAAAGGGAGGGAGGACTTCATTCAGTGACTCCGCGATCGCCCTCTAAACGATCAAAATAAGGTAAAGCTTGAAGATAAGTTTTGTACTCGATTAATTTCTCAGTCCCTCTAGTCGGGTGGGCGCCGGCCGGCCGGATCCCCCTGAAAACCGTACGTGCGGGTCTCCCCGCATGCGGCTCACGCCATTTGAGGTGGCCCAGCCCAGCATTCATTCGCAAATCCTGTAGTGAAATTGAGACTGCTCGACCTCGGAAGCTAATTCGCGTGTAGGCAGCGCTGTCTTAATACCGTTGACTGTATCTATTCATTGATACATTGGCTCGCTCCCCCCCTCTTTTTTCAAGAATGAATGAGCCGCTCGGACCTTCCATTTCCGTCAAATGACCCGGCTTCCCCTGGCTCTTCCACCGTCCGGGCTCCCTTTCCTCCCTATGCTCCCCCGGCGCAGGCCCACCACGCTTCGCGCCTGCGGCGTTTTCGCCAGACGGTCTTTGCCAGTAGTGCCATCCTCCCCGCAGGCTGTCTGTATGGGTGGGTTGTCCCTTGCTGCTACGTTCTGTTAGGCGCTATGAATTACAGGAAATTCAGTGGTTGACTTGGACAGCAGGCGGGTTACACGTTCCACTGTGCCGAGATGTGAGGTGCAGGTGGTGATGATCACCCCGGGGTATGCGCTAGCGCCCTTGACGGGCACTCCAGGACCCGCCTACGCTCGTGAAAACCCAGGTCGGTCCTCCGACCAGATGTGTGGATAACGAGGCCACCTTCACAACCTTCTCCCTTCTATCTTTATCCAAAGTCAGGTAGGGCGGTTCGCTTGAGTTGCTCAACCGTCCCTTTGCCCGGTGCTCATGACGCGCTACGGAACCTCCACCGTGCTAGCGGCATAGGAGCCTACTCAGCGTCAGCGGCTTCGTGCCGCACTGGAGTGATCCAATATGTGGTTCCGCACGTTCCACCACTTCTCCGTTCATTTCCAATACTGATCGTGAAACACCATGAGCAGCAGGATGTTGAGGTCCGGAATTCGAAGTGAAATTCTTGATTTGCCCGTTCCTAGTCGTCATGGGAAAGAAATAAGAAAGAAATAAGAAAGAGATTATTCCCCTAGAGCTTGTCCAGTACCACCAGTACTCAAAATGCATCTCCGCGCGTCTACCTGGCGCTTTTATTAGCCGCCTTGCATGCAAGCGAAGCGCTATTGGCGGCAATTAATAGCTCACTGAGCGATGATTGATGCAGTCAGTCAGTGCCCTCGATTATTCTATTCATGATAGAAGGATCATGGCGCCCCGGAAGCATTCCATCCAGCAGCAGCATCTCCTTCAACCACGCGAGGACAAAACTGATGTTAGCTACATTCGAGCGTTCACCGCACAGAGGCGATCTCGAACACTACCTATGATAATAAATCCAAAGGAAAGGTCGACAAAATGATTCAATCTGACTTTATCGGTATTCTGGATTGAGTAAAAAAGGGATATATGAAGTTCAAGGCCTTGCCAAAACCGTCATGGCCCTATTATGTATAGGCCATACTAAGCCAATAGCGAATAACAAACTCTTTCCTGCTCCCTCGACCTTAATTAACTCCCCCATCCTGCCAAGCCTCAGCTGCCAGCCCATTGTATCTAAGCACACTGCGGCAAATTAATACAAGTAGCTAAAGATCTCGCATCCGACATCTCCGGCCGAACGGTTAGGCAACACTAGGGCGCCTAGGTCAAAATTCCGCTTACCAAACAAGATGTCGAGAGGCGAACTCTGTAATTCCCCTCCTGCAAAAGTGATAGCGGCTGTAGCATCCGTGTGGAAGAGGGTAAGCTTTCGGCAACACCTTTTTCAGATTGTAAAGGATGAATACTTGTGTTGGGTCCTGCAGACCAGGATAGCCTCAGATCAAAACCTAATAAATGTACCTGGGGGTTGATCATATTTTTGGGCAATAAGTATTCAGGAATTGAGCGCTTATGTAGCTAAAAACTCTGCCACCTGAATACTTGATTCATTAAGGTCGTCCCCTATACCCGGAAGTCTCTATCGTTTTCTTTGTCTGTTAAGCTTCACAGGGTTGGGACTCCCTAAATCAAACTGCAATCGTTGTTTATCAACCACTCACGAGACACACGAGATCTTCGACTTAGCTCCCACAGGTCATCCAACCCGGGGCGGAGATAACGAAAGGGAGACAAAGTCCTAACTAAATCAACACACAATAACCTCAACCTTCTACCCATTCCATCCATCATATCAGTCGAGTCGAGGAGATTCGTTCTTATCTATAGATAAGGCAAGAGAGAACTTATGACCTCGCGGATGGAGAGGGATTCGAACCCCCGGTATTCCTATCAATACTTCGGTTTTCAAGACCGACTCTTTCAACCGCTCAGACATCCATCCCTGCGCTCTCCCGCCCTATCTATCTGTGTGCTGGTAGGTAGGGGCAACTCTATGTGATTCGCTACGCTTGCTTGCGCCCCACCCCGTAAGCTGACTCTATTGCCCTAGCGGTTAGCGAACTTTTCCGGTAGTACGAATCGCTACGCTTCGCTTCTTTCTATATGATAATATGCACCGTCGGTTGCTGCGCTCCCTGCGGGTAATAGCAAGAGAGTGAAGAACGAACGATCCTCAAAAAAGTCAGCAGTGAATGAGTCCGACTCGAGTTCGTGAGTCAAAGGCGTGGCAAGAGAGCGAGTTCGACTCGCGAACGATCCGCAAGTGAAGGACCGATCCTTTAACGCCAGTACTGTTGCGAGACTGGTACTTGGCGGCTCACGAGCAACATATAGAAAAAGGTTGCCCATCACTCCCTCGCTCCTTTTTGAAGGCCCACCGCTCCCCCTTTCTTTAAGTATCTATCCCGGCTTGCATTTTGGGGCGAGTACTACAGTTCCTCCATAATCACACAAGAACGCCCAGCTTCGAAGAGCTGCTCTCTCCCAGTCCACAGCAAGGTGTTGGAATCTGGATCTACTGTGTGTTCTGACTCTATTTGGATCAAGTCAGATACTAAGCCTTCTACTACTACTACTTAGGAGATCAAATGCTATATTTCAGAGATTGGACTCTCTTACTGTGTTTTTTCAGGGTTGTTCCCGAGCCAGGTTCCCTGGATCCATTCTTACCTAAATGGATGAATGAAGAAGGGGGCGAGCAGATACGACGGCCACACACACTTCTTTTTAGGCGAATAAAGCCGGATCTACTACACGGCTAGATCAAGAGAAAGATGAGAAAGCAAGATCAAACCTACTCTACTGTCGATTCAAAAGGTAAACAGCCCCCGAAGACTTTATCAATGAATGGATCAAAGAAGTTTATCTATCTAAGTCATCGTATATAAGGGAAGAAGCCCGCCCCTGATCGAAGAATGAAGAAGCTAGCCCGGGTAGACTTTAAGACCAACTTGGTGTAGAGACGACTATGATGGTCGGCCTCCACAGACTGAACGCGGGAGATTCTTTCACCCTGTTTTTAGTAGTGCGAGGAGGATAGAGCTCCCAGCAACGACTGATTGTTCGTACGAGCAAAGGAGCGAGCATGCTTTACCCTTAGAGTGAAGTTGACATTCACAGGTCTTGTGGGAACTCCTTCAGTTCAGGTAGCCATAGTCACTCAGGGCTATAGTGGTAGTAGCAAGATCGAAATTGTGAGATTGGCTCGATCACAAACTATCCAAGAAGAAAGATCAAGATTCACTTTTGTCGGGCAAAGAACTCTATTGAGGAAATGACTTCGCTCACTGAAGACCAAGCAGCAGCCATTCTAGATGAAAGGACACAAGCCTAAAACTTGAATGCGGATCTATTTATCTGAATTCCTATCTTCAGAAATAAAGAGTTGCCTATCTTCAGAAATGCTGGTATAGTTGACTTGCCTCTGTTCTCGCACCGGTGTCTGCCAGGGTCTGAACCATTAGGTAGAGGATCAGCTGAAAGAAAAGGCAGACAGAGATCTTGCGCCAGATCCGTATACATTCAGCACCCTCATTACAGCATTTGCTAAGCATGAAAAGTGGTTGGAGCTATGCTTATGTGCACGAAAAATGCAGGAGAAAGGATGGCACCCAGAGACGAGAAGGGCGTAGCAAGCGGACGAAATGCTTCGGTGAAAGCTAGAACCAACTCTGCGAGGAAAGCAGAAGCAAACAGTTATGATGTGGTTGATAGTGTTTTTAGGGATTACCTAAGTCGGCGTTACCCGACATAGTCAACGGGGTACCTTCATTCTTTAACAATTCCGGACATAGGAACAATGAGCTGTCTCCACCGCTTCTCTTCCAAACCAATATCGCAATGGATCTATCTTCAGCTTATTCTCTCAATCAATGAATACGGGTCATCAAGGAGAATCAGGGGAAGTGTAGACTATAAGTAGCCAATTTGCAATTCATTTCCTTGGCAATGACGAGTGATGGTATCTCGAAGCCATTCATCTTATCTCTGCAGCAGGAGATTCTTCACCGGACAAAAGATAAGGAAAAGACAAAGAAATCCCATGGGTAGTTTTTGGAAAAACCTATTTTGTAGGAGAGAGAGGCCTACCTATGAAAACTAGTATGTATCTTTTTCTTGGTTTAAGCAGTGCAGGAAATTGTCGGTCCTAAAACAATGTGTCCCCATGATCATTTTACATCACGATATCTTTTCCTTCTGGTTATGCGTTTTCCTCTTCACTTTTCTTTTTATTTATTTGAAGGAATCGTCCGGGCAGAAACGGGGATAGTGATTGATGGCATAGAGTTTTGATAGAAAACTCGTATCAAAATCATACCAAAAGAAAGTCTCGATTCGAGGAACGGAATACAGGTCCATGATAGAACACAGACCGGTAAGAGAAAGGAAAGTAAGCATAGTCTTCATTGAACCGGAAGAACAATTTGATTTTCCGTCAACAAAGTAACGCTGTGCAAACTCATCTGATCCCTGTTTGGGACTTCTTCTTCATGTCACGAGCCGGAATCGAACCGGCGCTTTCCAGATGCATGGTCAGGATAGATACCTATCAGATCGCGACTTTGATTTCGCAGTTCAAGAGGAGACCTCCCTACATCTGCGGGCTGGCGGTCCTGCCGGCCAGCCGACACAAAATCCAATTCGAGTTTTCAATACGGAGCCTGAAATAGTTTTTTAATTCAATACGGAGCCTGAAATAGTTTCTAAATACAATACGGAGCCTGAAATAGTTTTTCAATTCAATACGGAGCTTATACCAGTCTAGTTCAATTAAAGATCAAATGGCGCAAAATAGTTTGCTTAGGTGGGAAAATTCCAAAAGCGCATATAAAAAGACATCAAAAAATGCACATACATCGGTACCCACGGAAAAGGCAAAAGCGGCTGGCCGCTAAAATAAGTGAAATGAAATAAAAAATACATCTGCATTTGATAATACATCTGCATTTGAGAAAAGTAATCTATATTTGCATTAGCAGCAACGAAATAAGGAATCTGAGAATAAGGGTTTGGATTAGGGGGAGGAGGGGAATTTATTTCTTCTTCCAACTCCATTAAATTAGAACTCACACTTTCTACGCTCATAGCCGGCCCATTGACAGAATTTGGGTATGACGACGCTGGGTCAAATTCCACAAGCATGCCGTCCATTGAATCCGGAAAAAAGGATCCATCGTGATTCCCCATCTTTTTCAGCTCTGCTCCCAAACAAAAGAGAAAGGGAGACTTAGTTTTAGATCGGCATTGGTTTTTCCAACGAAAAACAAGAACATTCTTTCACGAACAAAATGCTAGTGGATTTGTAACGCATACGATGGATTTCCCATCGACGAAGGCCACACGTCCCTCACAGCCCTTTTAAAGACCAAACCATTTGCACCAAATTCTTGCAAATCTGCCAAAGCCTGACGGCGATATTCGACCTGATGATCCCATTCCACCCCTCCATGCACTGCTTCAGAAAGCGCGCTTATATTAGAGGAAAGGTCGGTTAGCCAATACGGATCGATATCGTCCACGATTTTATTAATCTCGACGCGTATCCTGGAAGCAAGGATTACCCCTGCATTCTGTGGATCGTTCGGATCGATAATAATCTCATCAAGGAGCTTGAGCATCCTATCCCTATGCGCTTCATTGGTGAGAGGATTGACTTTTATTTCTTTCTCAAGCCCTTCTAAGCGAAGAATAGCGGAGAGAAATGGTAACGTAATAAGGGAAAGGGAGCTAGCTGGCTTCCATATCGCCCCCAAAAAAGAACCAAAAAGTTCCAGAGGATCTTCCATTCATTTCGATTTAGGTCTTTCTGCACCATATTTAGATCTTCCCTTTCTACGATCCGGAATTCCCAGCAAATCCTTGACTCCTCGAATACGATGGGATTTCACACCTGGCGAATCTTTCACTCTACCTCCTCTGACTAAGACTATAGAATGTTCCTGCGAATTATGACCTTCGCCTGGAATGTGAGCAAATATATCATGTCGATTGCTCAACCGTACTTTTGCTATCTTACGTAGAGCTGAATTAGGTTTTTTCGGTGTTCTCGTCGAAACACGCAGGCATACTCCTTGCTTCTGGGGACATTGATCCGAAGCTCGAGTACGGTCCCTGCGCCGTTTTTCTTCTCTACCATGACGAATCAATTGATTTTTTGTAGGCATCCCTCTTTCCTATGTCCTTCCCCCCTTTGCCCTTTCAAAAGTGGTTACTCCCTATCCGAAGCACCCCTTTTCCATTCATAGAGAGATCCAGTCATCAAAATCAATAAAAAGGCCATCATGGACCAAGATCCAAACAGATCAATCTTGTTAGGAGGTACTGCCCAAGGAAAAGAAAAGGTGACTTCCGGATCAGGGATAATAAATAAAATAGGAACCGGATAAAATCGTATATCGAAACGACTTCTGGCATCACCGGAGGGATCGGAACCACATTCGTAGGCCGACAATTTTTCTGGATAGGTCGAACTATTGGAAGCAAATGGAAAAGGAACACCGAGTGGAATCAAAGAAACTAGCGGACTGATCACTAAATAGATACAAATAGGTGCAAATTCCGACATCACCAAAGCCCACTTCGTTCTCTCGCTCTCCTCGCGGCGCTCCTTGCTCGCGGAGCGGCATACCGAAAAAAAGACGCTCAGATGTGGATTCGAACCACTGAAGGATTTCAAGGGCAATGCCCCTTGCTCTTCCCACTGAAACAAGAAAAAAAGGATTTGCAGTCCAGCAAGAAAACGGATGCGCTAACGCGCAACGGCTTTCGCGCTAGTTGCTCAATCCGTTGCTTGTTTTGCTCTAACCAGCTGAGCTACCAGAACCACTTGCCTAAAGTCTCTTTTCTTCATCTATGAGCATCCTACCTGCAGTGGAGGAGCTTGCTCAAGAACCGAGAGCCGGCCAGGGACTGGACGACCCTCGTTCGGGAAGGTCTTATTCGCTATAGACGCCACCAAGAACAAGAAAGGGGCGCTCCGCTCCTAGTCACTAAGCAGCTATTCTGTCCGACGGCGGACTCCATCAATCTGAGGTTCTTTCTCTCACGTAATTTCGCCCGCCCGTTCTACTTCCGTGCCGGAGGAAATGGGATTCGAACCCATGATACAATCTTCTTGTATGTCGATTTAGCAAACCAATGCCTTAAGCCACTCAGCCATACCTCCAAGTTGTTGATCGGAATTGGATGTGCCGGGTTGGTTGCCCGAAGATCCACTGCGTAAGCCGTTAGCGCGTGTACTCTTCTTTACTGAGTGAGAAAGACTCTATCCAGATCTATGGATCTCCCCAGCGTCCAAGCGAGACCCCATCCAAACCAAATCCGCCACTCGTTGGGCGAGGCCTTGCTTTCTATGAACACCTCACCACTGAATGAGAAACTTAGCCTCCGACCCGACCAAGAGAGAAGACAGGGTCAAGCCGACGCCGCCCTTCCTCACCTGCCTGAATGGAATGAATATCTCCTTCGTCTAGTCGAGAAGGGAAAAAGCCCGGCGGGGAACAGGACCGTGACTCTTCTAAACCATTACATGACGGAGAAGTCCATTCTCGTCATGATCGATCCACGTCCTACCATAGTGCCCGGAGAACCTGCTTCTAGAAGATTCTATAGTGATCCACTGGAATCGGCCTCGGGTGACGCCTCCCTAGTCGTCGAAAGATTTCATCCCTCGCTCGGTCGTTAAGGTGGGGTGAAAACTGCAATTAATGCTCTATCTCCGTCATAGAATATGGGATACTCACTTTCAATGGGCCTCGCATCCCCAGAGCCTCAGACTGGCCTGCCCTTCCAATCGGGGTTATAACGGGTCCGATATCAGCAACACCAGCCAATCGTGTTGGTATGGTGGGTTCCCCATACCCACTATTCGGAAAAAAAGCTTGCCATAGCAGCTCAAACCTCCGATTGGGAAATGGGAGTTCTAACCGGTCCTAACCCCAATTCCAAACAAATTAATTGGACCGAGGTTCGTGCAGGGAGAGAATAGAAACTAATAACGATGGAGCAAGAAAACGGATGCGCTAACGCGCAACGGCTTTCGCGCTAGTTGCTCAATCCGTTGCTTGTTTGGTTCGAGGTTGAGCTCACCCGCCGCCCTACGTCAGTAGTCTTCCTAACTTCTATTCCCTTTTTTTTGCTCTAAGGTAAGGTCCTTCAAGAACAGCATTGTGGTCGCAACGGGGCTCTGGGTGAATATTGTCCGCCCGTATGAGCCGGGCTGTGAATATTTATAGGTCGGGGTCTTTACTGAAAAACCACAATACTACACTACAACAATTTGAAGAAATCCGCAAGTGACTCTAATTTGAATTCACTAGTCGTGTTGAGTTTTTTTTTATTTCAATATAAAAAATCTGCCAATCCCGATATTCCCACATTTCATTCTGGTCCAGTGTCCATTCCTGAATGAAAGAAATGAGCTTTGCCCTTCACTCACTTCTGAATGACTCCTTTAGCACTCTCTTTTTTATATCAAAAAATAGAAACAGTTTACCTTTACCATACCTTCCAAGCAAGAGTGTTTTATTGCAAGATTAAGTTATTACTGAACAAAGAGAAATTCTCATTATAAAGGATGAGAGAAATTCGGAAGCACTTTTTTCTTATTCTAGCAGACGGAATTGAATTGGTCTAATTTAGGACTTTCCAATCGATTTTTATCTTACCTAATTCTATCTACGCCCAGGGGGTAGGTACGTCGCAAGCTCTGGGCAGCTATCTTATTCCAAAGAATCTCGCTCCCTAAAAGGTTGCCAATACCATACCTCTATTGAACCCTACTGGATCCAATTGTTTAAGTGTTTAGTCGAGAGGAACCACATTGACACCATGCTTGTGCTAAGCCACAGCTCCATCAAACTAATCTGGATTTCTTCTTGTTTACGAATAATGGGGCATCTGCCTAACCCTATCAAACCTCTCTGCAACTACTTCTCTCTGTTCTCAGCAGCCCGAAGGATTTTTCGAGTCTCAAAGTCCTATTAGAACTCCCGCGCTTGCTCCTTTGGAGCCAAATGGATCCGAATTTCGGTAAGATAATACAAGAATCGTATTTGGTTGGGTTCTCACTCTGCTGTTCAGTCTGGCGCGGGTGTGATACCGGTGAAGAAGCGAGTAGTTGACAGTCAGGGAAGTAGATTCCTTTAAGGAGAGAAATTCATTGGTTTAGCCGTTAGACAGAGCTTCTTTACACGACGGTAGCGGAACAGCCCAGGCAGCTTAACGTGCTCTTGGCACAAAGGTAATAGAATGCAAGTCTGACGACACCCGGTACTCGGGATCTCCTGCTTGAAGAAGCAAGGAATTTCAATTACTCAGCCGTTGAATAAAATAAACTAGATACCCATGTTTCCAATATTTACTTCTCTTTACTTGCAGGACCTGGCCTAAGCATAAAGTAGATTTGCTGCACAAGCTCAAGTGGAGGAGGAAGCAGGGGTGGCGAACAAAATGTTGGTATGGAAGATCTCTTGCTCCCCCCTGAAGGGTTCTTAGATTACCAAGTAAGGGAGGGAGGTAGGTACCATGGTTTCATTCTCCCATCGAGAGGTTATGATACTAGCAAGAGTCCTATTCTTCTCCTCTCGATCCTACCTTGGGTTATGTTTGACAGGGATGGTCAGTGAACTTCTATTGGTTTCAAAGGAGGAAAGAGATCCATTGGGGAGGGCTCGAAAGGTTATTCGATATCAAAGGTTGACCCTCGACGCGCCGCAGCCACTATTTTGACTCCTTTTATGCAATTATGAATGAAACTTTCTTGATTCTAATGCAACTTATCCTTTTGGAGTTGACGTAACAAACTACGCGAGCCTCCCGATGAAGCCAACAGAAATCCTATCCGAATACTAAAAATAAAAGGCAATTTCATTATGGTGGTATACCAGCCGCCAGTTCTGGAACTTCCAGTTCCAATCGGAGCATATAGATCCGTAAATGGATTTGTATGTATAGCCACTTCAGTCGTGCTCCTCGTTTCTCGAATGGAAAAAAAGTATCTTCTTTCTGGGAACATGCTAAACCAGAAATTCTTATGTTCGTGATTCTTCATCCACCGATGCAGAAAATCTTCCAGTTTTCCATTCTCATATGAGGCAGGAAAGTTTATGGGCAACAGGTCGGCACGAAGTGATTCATCATGTTCAAACATGAACCTTTCGCTCGTTGGGGACGGTTTATAAATCATCAAATTCCCACAAATGGAATGAGAAGTGGGTCCATGTAAATGATCGAGACCTCGCAAACAACAACGTTCCTTCCCCATATGGAGTTCGGGACCCAAGGGCAATCGTTGAGTGAACTGTATCTTATTCGTATTAGTTGACCTAAGCCGCACCATTATTGCAGGGGTGGGGCTCGGCCTCCGAACCGTACGTGGGACGAGTTTCTGCCTCATACAGCTCGGGCCGAAGACCGGGGAAGTTGAGGAGAGATGGGGAGACCCAACTGCTGCCGGTCGGGACGGACAGGAAAGGGGGCGGGGATATGCTTGTGAAGAAGCAAGCTTATTGCCCCACCCCCCAAAAACAAACCGACCCAGCAAGAAAATGTATGCGCAGGCGCAACAAAGCGCTCATCCCTTGCTTGCTGCTTCGCGTTCTTTCTATTCCATCCCAGTCCATTCCGGGATAGGCGGCTAATATAATATGTGCAGTAGTCGTCGTCTGACCAATCGGCTCGGACACCAGACCACTTGTGCCCGCCCATTCTGTCTCGCCCTAAATGGAATGGCTCTCTTAGTTACGCTGTGCCCCGACCCGAGTCCCCACGTCCGCTTTTATCTGCCCGCAACCCGGCCAACACAACATTAGGGCCGTCCCCCCATTCTATGCTGACCCAGGCCGGGGCTCGCTTTTTGGGAAGCCCGTTCCCACCGCGCTCACGGCCCGGCTGGCCTGCCAGCGGTAGTGGGAATTCTCCCGTTCCCTGGTCAAAAAAGGGTTGGTTGGATGCGGGATCTACTCCACGAGGAGCGGTACGGACGTAGATGATATCATCACGACCTCTCTTTGCGTACCGCTAGGGATGCTTAACGCCACTTCGCCAACTGGCATTACCTGCGCTTTCGTGTCTCTCAGTGTGGTCAGCACTGGGTGTTTCCGAGCAGCGAGGCTTACACCCATTCGCATTAATTCATCCAAAGTTCCTTACCCTTATGCACGAATTTTGGAATAAGCCATCTTCCTATCAAGGTTAAGGAGTCAACTGAGCATCTCAGCGGCGGGATTGAATACCCGGATCGAATCAGAGTTCACGCCGCCCGCCCTGAACAAATAGAATAGGAGGCGTGGGCCACAGGTCGCACATAAGCCATCGGGTCGCACGACAGAAGAACACCCAACATAAAGATGCACACTCCTCCATGTGAAATAGAAAGATTCATCTTCACTTTTTTGTAGTAGTCGTGACCAACAGCCATCAGCAGTCGGCTCGTTGGTAAGGCGAGAGATTCAAGCCCGCTTTCTGGTGGCACACCCCACAAACAAGCACCACTCGACGAGCGGTGGGGGCGGGGAAAGCTACAGGCCCAAAACCTTCGACCCTTCTTTCTATATGGGGGTGCCCGGGGCACCTCATCTTGTCATTTTGTTGCTCATTCCCCTTAGGCCGAAGTGTTTGGCCTTTACTTCGGAGCGCCCGCTCACGCTTCGCTGACCTATCGCGTGGTAAAGAGAAGAGAGTACGAAAGAATTGTAAACAGAGCAGACCGCAGAAAGATTCTAAATATGACAAGTCCCCCATGGATTCGATAATAAGGAAATGAAGAACGGGAACGAAACGAAATAAAGCATTTCTAGCGGATGAGCTTCTCTCCATTTTGTCTGGTAATAGAATAGGGCGGCTTGCTTTGACCAACACTCCACTTTTTGCTCTGTCCATGGAGCGTATGAATTTCCTTAAATGTAGATAGACCAAAAAAGGGAATAAAGGGATAGGAATAGGAATTATAGTACCATTGGAAGAAGAGGCACCAGTGGGAACATCTCTACTGACGAACCATTTCAATAGTACGGGTGCTGCCGTGCCACGGGGCACGACCATGGAAGTAATGAAAAAGAAGAAGTTCTGTAGTTGGACCATCTGCTCTATCCGTTCGATTTGAGCTTCTCCAGAGAAGATGAGACGCTAAAAATGAAAGTGTTCGCAACGCATACCGAAAAAGGGTACCTATGTTGCCGACCATTAATGACTAGTTCGAAGACCAGGAGCAGGGGCACGTGCCAAGAAAGATTTGTTACTTTCCCTATGGTTTTCGAACGTTTTCAATAAAACCTTCTCGTAGAAGTATTTTCACAAAGTTTTCGGTAATATTAGTAGATGCTATTCGAACCCTTCCTTTTATTAAGATTCGAATTCTTATTCTTATTATTATCTAATTATTCTTTTTTTTCATGTATATGCGTCAGACACAATCTACTAATTGATCTATATTCTGATACCCTACTATATCATAGTCTCTTTGGAATGCGTCGTGTTCATCGGGAGGGCTTGGACGGAACAGGCGATGGAAACAAGGCCTGGCGTACCGCAGAACAGAGGAAACGGCCTTGTGTTCGACCGGCCACATTCCAAACAGGATCATGTTCATCGGGAGTGGTCTGGCGTATCGCAAAACGGAGGAAACGGACCTCCTACGGTCGAAACGGGGGTCCTGTTGATCGGGAGGGGTGTGGCGTACCACAAAACGGGCGAAACAGACTTGTGTTAGAGCGCTACGACCGAAACGGGGGTCCTGTTCATCGGGAGGGGTGTGGCGTACCGCAAAACGGGACTCCATGGGATAGTGTTCATCTCCACCGTCGACCCCTCCAGCCTCCACGAGCTACTGTTCATCCACCGTCGACCTACTCCAGCCTCCACCTGCGACTGTTCATCCACGGGCTCCTGTTCATCCAGCCTCCACCGCGCGCTACTCCACCGGCTACTGTTCAACCAGCCCTCTCCACAGGCTCCTGTTCAACCACCCCTCCACGGGCTACTGTTCATCCTGCCCTCCACCGTCTACTGTTCATCCTGCCCTCCACGGGGTGGTCCTATTCATCCAGCCCTCCACGGGGTCCTGTTCAGCCAGCCCCAACCGGCTCGATCGATCGAGGTCCTCTTCATCCAGAGGCCACACCACGGGGTCCCGTTCATCCACCCCCACCGAGAACTATTCATCGACCCCCCCCCCCCCCCCCCAACACTCACTGTTCATCCAGAGGCATCATCGATCGGCTTCAGTTAGCAGCATTAGCGAAGGAATCGCTCGATCGGGTTCGGTTAACAGCCATCGATCAATCGCTCGGGTTCAGTAGCGCGTAGCCTGCAGTGCAATCGCTCGGATTCAGTTAGAGCGCAATGCCTCGCTCGGGTTCAGTTAGAGCCAACGCCTCACACACATGCCCGTACGTGTACGAGAGAAGCAAACATCGCTCGGCCCCCGACCTGCCACCGTAACCGGGAACTCCCTGAAATTTTCCTCGCCCTCGCTTCTACCACGGTTTTTCTGTCATGGACGGCCCAATGAATGTCATGCAGCTGCGTCTCCGGCCCACATAGGACGAAAAGCCCATTTTCTGTCATGATTTTTTGTCATAGAAGTAGGAGCCCACCACATCTATGATGATACCGGGTTTTGTCACAACTATCATCATAGAAGTGACATATGTATGACAGAAAAAAATTTCGTTCGGCCCAAAATGTCACAGATGTGTCTTTTTTTTTGTAGTGTGATGCAGCAAAGTAGCGTAAGTATTTCCCTTAGTTTTTGAGAACCAAGGTATCAATCCAGTAGGAGGCTACGCACGAGTCCCTCATACCTGCACAAAACAAATAAATCCTCGCAACCAACGCAAATAGGGGTTGTCAATCCCTATAGGGCCACTTACGAGAGTGAGATATGATAGATACGATAAGATAATATTTTTGGTATTTTTATGATAAAGATGCAAAGTAAAATAAAAGCAAACTAAATTGCAAAGTAAATAACTAAGTAGTAGGAGATTAATATGATAAAGATAGACCCGGGGGCCATAGGTTTCACTAGTGGCTTCTCTCGAGAGCATAAGTATTCTACGGTGGGTGAATAAATTACTGTTGACCAATTGACATAATTGAGCATAGTTATGAGAATATCTAGGTATGATCATGTATATAGGCATCACGTCCGAGACAAGTAGACCGACTCCTACCTACATCTACTACTATTATTCCACTCATCAACCTCTATCCAGCATGCATCTAGAGTATTAAGTTAAAAACAGAGTAACGCTTTAAGCAAGATGACATGATGTAGAGAGATAAATTCATGCAATATGAAATAAATGCCATCTTGTTATCCTCGATGGCAACGATACAATACGTGCCTTGCTGCCCCTTCTGTCACTGGGAAAGGACACCGCAAGATCAAACCCAAAGCTAAGCACTTCTCCCATGGCAAGAACTACCAATCTAGTTGGCCAAACCAAACGGATAATTCGAAGAGACTTGCAAAGATAACCAATCATACATAAAAGAATCCAGAGAAGATTCAAATATTATTGATAGATAGACTTGATCATAAAACCACCATTCATCGGTCTTAACAAACACACCGCAAAAAGAAGATTAGATCGAATAGATCTCCACCAGAGAGGGGGAGAACATTGTATTGAGATCCAAAAAGAGAGAAGAAGCCATCTAGCTACTAACTATGGACCCATAGGTCTGACGTAAACTACTCACACTTCATCGAAAGGGCTATGGTGTTGATGTAGAAGCCCTCCGTGATCGATGCCCCCTCCGGCGGAGATCCGGAACAGGCCCCAAGATGGGATCTCGTGGATACAGAAAGTTACGGAAGTGGAATTAGGGTTTTGGCTCCCGTTCTGATCGTTTGGGGTACGTGGGTATATATAGGAGGAAGAAGTACGTCGGTGGAGCAACATGGGGCCCACGAGGGTGGAGGGCGCAACTCCTACCTCATGGCCTCCTGTTAGTTCGCTTGACGTAGGGTCCAAGTCTCCTGAGTTGTATTCGGTGAGAAAATCATGTTCCCGAAGGTTTCATTCCGTTTGGACTCTGTTTGATATTCCTTTTCTTCGAAACCCTAAAACAGGCAAAAAACAGCAATTCTGGGTTGGGGCTCCGGTTAATAGGTTAGTCCCAAAAATAATATAAAAGTGGATAATAATGCCCAATAATGTCCAAAACAGTAGATAATATAGCATGGAGCAATCAAAAATTATAGATACGTTGGAGACGTATCAAGCATTCCCAAGCTTAATTCCTGCTCGTCCTCGAGTAGGTAAATGATAAAAACAGAATTTTTGATGCGGAGTGCTACTTGGCATAATTTTAAAGTAATTCTTCTTAATTAAGGTATGAATATTCAGATCCAAAAGATTCAAGACAAAAGTTCATATTGACATAAAAATGATAATACTTCAAGCATACTAACTAAGCAATTATGTCTTCTCAAAATAACATGACCAAAGAAAGTTCATCCCTACAAAATCATATGGTTTAGTCATGTTTCATTTTCGTCACACAAGAATGCTATCATCATGCACAACCCCGATGACAAGCCAAGCAATTTTTTCATACTTTAGTAATCTCAAACCTATAAACTTTCACACAATATATGAGCGCGAGCCATGGACATAGCACTATAGGTGGAATATAATATAATGAGGGGGTTATGTGGAGAAGACAAAAAAGGAGGAAGTCTCACATCAACGAGGCTAATAAATGGGCTATGGAGATGCCCACCGATTTATGTTAATGCAAGGAGTAGGGATTGCCATGCAACGGATGCACTAGAGCTATAAATGTATGAAAGCTCAACAAAAGAAACTAGTGGGTGTGCATCCAACTTGCTTGCTCACGAAGACCTAGGGCACTTGAGGAGGCCCATTGTTGGAATATACAAGCCAAGTTCTATAATGAAAGATTCCTCTAGTATATGAAAGTGATAACATGAGAGACTCTCTACTATGAAGATCATGGTGCTACTTTGAAGCACAAGTGTGGCAAAGGATAGTAACATTGTCCCTTCTCTCTTTTTCTCTCAATTTTTTTGGGCCTTCTCTTTTTTATGGCCTTTCTCTTTTTTTGGGCCTTCTCTTTTTTTATGGCCTTCCTATTTTTTTTTATTCTCACTTGGGACAATGCTCTAGAAAATGGTGAGCATCACACTTCTATCTATTTACAACACAATGATTACAACTCGATACTAGAACAAAGATGACTCTATATGAATGCCTCCGGCGGTGTACCGGGATATGCAATGGACCAAGAGTGACATGTATGAAAGAATTATGAACGGTGGCTTTGCCACAAATACTATGTCAACTACATGATCATGCTAAGCAATATGACAATGATGAATGTGTCATGATGAACGGAATGATGGAAAGTTGCATGGCAATATATCTCGGAATGGCTATGGAAATGCCATAATAGGTAGGTATGGTGGCTGTTTTGAGGAAGATATAAGGAGGTTTATGTGTGAAAGAGCGTATCATATCACGGGGTTTGGATGCACCGGCGAAGTTTGCGCCAACTCTCAATGTGAGAAAGGGCAATGCACGGTACCGAAGAGGCTAGCAAGGATGGAAAGGTGAGAGTGCGTATAATCCATGGACTCAACATTAGTCATAAAGAACTCACATACTTATTGCAAAAATCTACAAGTCATTGATAACCCACAAGTATAGGGGATCAATTGTAGCCTCTTTCAATAAGTAAGAGTGTCGAACCCAATGAGGAGCTAAAGGTAGAACAAATATTCCCTCAAGTTCTATCGACCACCGATACAACTCTACGCACACTTGATGTTCGCTTTACCTAGAACAAGTATGAAACTAGAAGTACTTTGTAGGTGTTGTTGGATAGGTTTGCAAGATAATAAAGATTACATAAATAAAAAGTAGGGGCTGTTTAGATAAAGACACAACTAAGTTATGTTTAGTAAAGAGCTTGTTGTTACGAGAAAGTTATTTGTCCTTAGGAAATCGATAACTAGACCGGTAATCAGTATTACAATTTTATTTGAGGGAGAGGCATAAGCTAACATACTTTCTCTACTTGGATCATATGCACTTATGATTGGAAATCTAGCAAGCATCCACAACTACTAAAGATTCATTAAGGTAAAACCCAACCATAGCATTAAAGCATCAAGTCCCCTTTATCCCATACGCAAACAACCTACTTACTCGGGTCTGTGCTTCTCTCACTCACGCCACCCACCGTAAGCAAATCATGAACATATTGCAAACCCTACAGCGGGGATCCCTCATGCTTGCGCGACACGGAGAGCACCATAGGACAACACCAATAATAAAACATGCAACTCAAACCAATCTTGATCATCAAATAGCCATTAGGACAAAACGGATCTACTCAAACATCATAGGATAGCCATACATCATAGGGAAATAATATATAGCGTTGAGCACCATGTTTAAGTAGAGATTTCAGCGGGTAAGAGAGAGGTTACACCGCTGCATAGAGGGGTGAAGATTTGGTGGTGAAGGCGGTGAAGTTGTTGGTGAAGATGACGGTGATGATGATGGTCCCCGGTGGCACTCCGGCGCCACCGGAAGCAAGGGGAGAGGGCCCCCCTTCTTCTTCTTCTTCCTTGACCTCCTACCTAGATGGGAGAAGGGTTTCCACTCTAGTCCTTGGCCTCCATGGCATGGGAGGGGCGAGAGCCCCTCCGAGATTGGATCTGTCTCTCTGTCCCTCTCTGTTTTTGCGTTCCGTTCTGGCTCTGTTTCACCGTTTCGTGTATATATGGAGATCCGTAACTCCGATTGGCCTGAAACCTTCGCCGTGATTTTTTTCCGAATATTAGCTTTCTTGCGGCAAAAGAAGAGCGTCAACCGCCTTACGGTGGGCTCACGAGGGTAGGGGCGCGCCCCCTGCCTCGTGACCACCTCGGGCACTGGTTCGTGTTGATTTCCCTTCCATATTTTCCAAAAATAAGCTCCGTCCGTTTTATCCCATTTCGACAGGAACTAGCACTGGGCACTGGATCAATATGTTAGTCCCAAAAATAATATCAAAAGTTGCCAAAAAGTATATGAAAGTTGGATAATATTGGCATGGAACAATCAAAAATTATAGATACGACGGAGACGTATCAGCATCCCAGAGCTTAATTCCTGCTCGTCCTCGAGTAGGTAAATGATAAAAAAGATAATTTTTGATGTGGAATGCTACCTAGCATAATCTTGATCATATCTCTAATCATGGCATGAATATTAAGACACGAGTGATTCAAAGCAATAGTCTATCCTTTGACATAAAAATAATAACACTTCAAGCATACCAACCAAGCAATTATGTCTTATTGAAATAACATAGCCAAAGAAAGCTCATCCCTACAAAATCATATAGTCTGGCTATGCTCCATCTTCACCACACAAAGCATTCACATCATGCACAACCCCGATGACAAGCCAAGCAATTATTTCATACTTTTGACGTTTCTCAAACCTTTTCAACTTCTACGCAATACATGAGCGTGAGCCATGGACATAGCACTATAGGTGGAATAGAATATGATGATAGGGGTTATGTGGAGAAGACAAAAAGGGAGAAAGTCTCACATCAACTAGGTGTATTAACGGGCTATGGAGATGCCCATTAATAGATACCAATGTGAGGAGTAGGGATTGCCATGCAACGGATGCACTAAGAGCTATAAGTATATGAAAGCTCAAACTGAAACTAAGTGGGTCTGCATCCAACTTGCTTGCTCATGAAGACCTAGGGCATTTGAGGAAGCCCATCGTTGGAATATACAAGCCAAGTTCTATAATGAAAATTCCCACTAGTATATGAAAGTGATAACTCAAGAGACTCTCTATATGAAGAACATGGTGCTACTTTGAAGCACAAGTGTGGTAAAAGGATAGTAACATTGCCCCTTCTCTCTTTTTCTCTCATTTTTTTTGTTTTCTTTGTTTTCTCTTTTTTTGGTCCTTCTCTTTTTTTGACTTTCTCTTTTTTTTCGTCCGGAGTCTCATCCTGACTTGTGGGGGAATCATAGTCTCCATCATCCTTTCCTCACTGGGGCAATGCTCTAATAATGATGATCATCACAATTTTATTTACTTATAACTCGATATTACAACTCGATATCTAGAACAAAGATATGACTCTATATGAATGCCTCCGGTGGTGTACCGGGATGTGCAATGATCTAGCGTAGCAATGACATCAAAATACGGACAAGCCATGAAAACATCATGCTAGCTATCTTACGATCATGTAAAGCAATATGACAATAAATGCTCAAGTCATATATATGATGATGATGGAAGTTGCATAGCAATATATCTCGGAATGGCTATGAAAATGCCATGATAGGTAGGTATGGTGGCTGTTTTGAGGAAGATATATGGTGGGTTTATGGTACCGACGAAAGTTGCGCGGTACTAGAGAGGCTAGCAATGGTGGAAGGGTGAGAGTGCGTGTAATGCATGGACTCAACATTAGTCATAAAGAACTCACATACTTATTGCAAAAATCTATTAGTCATCAAAACAAAGTACTACGCGCATGCTCTTAGGGGGATAGATTGGTAGGAAAAGACCAGCGCTCGTCCCCGACCGCCACTCATAAGGAAGACAATCAATAAATACCTCATGCTCCAACTTCGTTACATAACGGTTCACCATACATGCATGCTACGGGACTTGCAAACCTCAACACAAGTATTTCTCAATTTCACAATTACTCGACTAGCATGACTCTAATATCACCACCTTTATATCGCAAAACTATTGCAAGGAATCAAAGATATCATATTCAATGATCTATACGTTTATGTAGGATTTTATGACTAACCATGTGAATGACCAGTTCCTGTCATCTCTCTAAATAGATATAAGTGAAGCAAGAGAGTTTAATTATTTATAAAAAAGATATGCCCACGCTCTAACAAATATAAGTGAAGCAAAAGAGCATCTTACAAATGGCGGTTGTCTAAGTGAAGAGAAACAGGCAATCCAAACTTCAAATGATATAAGTGAAGCACATGAAGCATTCTATAAAGCCATACTCAAAAGATATAAGTGAAGTGTAAAGAGCATTCTATAAATCAACCAAGGACCATCTCATACCAGCTTGGTGCATAAAAGAAAAAAGAAAACTAAAGCAAAAGACACTCCAAGATTGCACATATCGCGTGAACGAAAACGAATCTGAAAACATACCGATATTTGTTGAAGAAAGAGGGGATGCCTTCCCAGCATCCCCAAGCTTAGACGCTTGAGTCTCCTTGAATATTTACTTGGGGTGCCTTGGGCATCCCCAAGCTTGAGCTCTTGCCTCTCTTCCTTCTCATCACATCGAAACCTTCTCAATCATCGAACACTTCATCCACACAAAACTTCAACAGAAAACTCGGTAAGATCCGTTAGTATAATAAAGCAAATCACTACTCTAAGTACTGTTGAAAACCAATTCATATTTTGTTTTTGCATTGTTTCTACTGTAATATAACTTTTTCATGGCTTAATCCACTGATATGAATTGATAGTTTCATCAAAACAAGCAAACTATGCATCAAAAACAGAATCTTTCTAAAGCAGAACAGTCTGTAGAAATCTGAACATTCACGATACTTCTGATACTTGAAAAATTCTGCAAAAATTAGGAAAAATAAAAAATTTGTATAGGAAGACAGTGCAAAAAGAATCAGAACCATTTGACATTCTATCTAAAAATGTAAAATCGCGCACTACAGCCAAAGTTTCTGTCCTGCACCGTACAAACCATCAAGCAAATGTAAACATCTTAAAGGCAAACCTTGGCACATTATTTCTATAATACAATAGAATTGTACAAGCGGATAATTATTTTTATTGCAAAGTTTCTGTAATCAATATTCACAAAGTTTCTGTGAGCATGAACAAAGTTCAAGGATAGCTCCCACTTCAACAATGCTTGTCTTTCTCACTTTCGCTTTCCTTTTTGAAAAAGTTTTGGGTTCCCCTCTTTATTTTTGTTGTTTTTAAACTATATGAAAGCACTCAACAGAAATAAATGACTCTCTAAAACTTCCGGGTTGTCTCCCTGGCAGCGCTCTCTTTAAAGCCATTAAGCTAGGCATGTAGTGCTCAAGTAGTGAATCCACCTGGATCCCAAGGTATATCAAAGCCAATTTGAATCAACAATGATTTGTAATTTAGTAGTGAGCACAAAGCAACATATATCAATCAACAACGAAGTCTAACTCTCTTCCCATGCATCGGCATGTCATAAAAGAACAATTCATGCACACATAGTAAAGGCCAATGCATAGTATAAATAGTTTCTTGCAATTTTATCATATTGGAAACATAGAGAGGTGGAGATATAGTTCCTCTCTCATAATTATTGCAAGTAGGAGCAGCAAGCACATGCATATTATACTCATCAAAATCATCATGTGCATCGGTAAAAGGCGACCCATCAATGTAATCCTTAATAAGTGCAAACTTCTCCGATATAGTGTAGTTTGGAGAATTCAAAAAGATAATAGGACTATCATGCGTGGGTGCAATAGCAACAATTTCATGTTTAACATAAGGAACTATAGCAAGTTCATCTCCATAATCATAATTCATATTGGCATCTTGGCCACAAGCATAGCAAGAATCATCAAAAAGGGATATTTCAAGAGAATCAATGGGATCATAACAATCATCATAGCAATCATCCTTTGGTAAGCACGAAGGGGAATTAAACAATGTATGAGTTGAAGAGTTACTCTCATTAGAAGGTGGGCACGGGTGATCAATCCGCTCTTCCCCCTTTTGTTCTTCGCTCTCCTCATCATCTTTTTCATCCAATGAGCTCACAGTTTCATCAATTTCTTCTTCCATAGCTTCCTGCAAAATATTAATCTCTTCTTGGACAGCAGAGACTTTCTCAATAAATGCATTAATATAGTAATTGTATTCATAATTTTCATAGCAATATCTAAGTATAGCAAGATTTTCAGGCCTATAAACATCATAATCTAAAGCTTCATACTTTTCAAACAAAGATTCAATTTCATAAGCAGCCTTAAAAGCAACAAATTCTTCTATTTGTTCCACATCATAGTAATCATATATACCATTAGCATAAGAAGCTAAGGTTTCATTAACATTAAATTTGCATGAAAAGGGAAGGTGTGGAGCCTTCATCCTAGAGCAACAAGTAATATCATATCTCAAGCATAGTTGCCAAGCATACCAACGCAACATAATAAATTGGTCCCATAATAGTTTCCTTTTTTGTGTCAAGCGATAATCCCTAAAGTATTCACGTTGATCCAACGTGTCTCCCATTATAAAGTTGAATGGGGTTTTCTCAGGATTATCAAAGTAGTACTTAATATCTTTCAAATAATGAGAATCAAGGGTTTTAGGAGTTACCCCATCTCCATGAGTAGCGAGTACATCTAATTTTTTTGGTATTTTGCGTTCCATATCCATAACTAAAGATAGAGAACAACTTAGAACAACAAATAAAAATTACTTAGTGATAAAGAAAACAAGCACACACGAGAATATTCACCCCACGCTATTGCTCCCTGGCAACGGCGCCAGAAAAAGGTCTTGATAACCCACAAGTATAGGGGATCAATTGTAGCCTCTTTCGATAAGTAAGAGTGTCGAACCCAACGAGGAGCTAAAGGTAGAACAAATATTCCCTCAAGTTCTATCGACCACCGATACAACTCTACGCACACTTGATGTTCGCTTTACCTAGAACAAGTATGAAACTAGGAGTACTTTGTAGGTGTTGTTGGATAGGTTTGCAAGATAATAAAGATTACATAAATAAAAATTAGGGGCTGTTTAGATAAAGACACAACTAAGTTATGTTTAGTAAAGAGCTTGTTGTTACGAGAAAGTTATTTGTCCTTAGGAAATCGATAACTAGTCCGGTAATCATTATTACAATTTTATTTGAGGGAGAGGCATAAGCTAACATACTTTCTCTACTTGGATCATATGCACTTATGATTGGAACTCTAGCAAGCATCCGCAACTACTAAAGATTCATTAAGGTAAAACCCAACCATAGCATTAAAGCATCAAGTCCCCTTTATCCCATACGCAAACAACCTACTTACTCGGGTCTGTGCTTCTGTCACTCACACCACCCACCATAAGCAAATCATGAACATATTGCAAACCCTACAGCGGGGATCCCTCACGCTTGCGCGACACGGAAAGCACCATAGGACAGCACCAATAATAAAACATGAAACTCAAACCAATCTTGATCATCAAATAGCCATTAGGACAAAACGGATCTACTCAAACATCATAGGATAGCCATACATCATAGGGAAATAATATATAGCGTTGAGCACCATGTTTAAGTAGAGATTTTAGCGGGTAAGAGAGAGGTTACACCGCTGCATAGAGGGGTGAAGAGTTGGTGGTGAAGGCGGTGAAGTTGTTGGTGAAGATGACGGTGATGATGATGGCCCCCGGTGGCACTCCGGCGCCACCGGAAGCAAGGGGGAGAGTGCCCCCCTTCTTCTTCTTCTTCCATGACCTCCTCCCTAGATGGGAGAAGGGTTTCCCCTCTGGTCCTTGGCCTCCATGGCGTGGGAGGGGCAAGAGCCCCTCCGAGATTGGATCTGTCTCTCTGTCTCTCTCTGGTTATGTGTTCTGTTCTGGCTCTGTTTCACCATTTCATGTATATATGGAGATCCGTAACTCCGATTGGCCTGAAACCTTCGCCGTGATTTTTTTTCCGAATATTAGCTTTCTTGCGGCAAAAGAAGAGCGTCAACCGCCTTACGGTGGGCTCACGAGGGTAGGGGGCGTGCCCCCTGCCTCGTGACCACCTCGGGCACTGGTTCACATTGATTTTCCTTCCATATTTTCCAAAAATAAGCTCCGTCTGTTTTTATCCCGTTTAGACTCCATTTGATATGGATATTCTGTGAAACCAAAAACATGCAATAGATAGGAACTGACACTGGGCACTGGATCAATATGTTAGTCCCAAAAATAATATAAAAAGTTGCCAAAAAGTATATGAAAGTTGAATAATATTGGCATGGAATAATCAAAAATTATAGATACGACAGAGACGTATCAGTCATAAAAAACCTCGGTACTACACGCAAGCTCCTAGGGGGATAGATGTGTAGGAAAAGACCATCGCTCGTCCCTGACTGCCACTCATAAGGAAGACAATCAAATAACACCTCATGTTTGAAATTTGTTGCATAATGTTTACCATACATGCATGCTACGGGACTTGCAAACCTCAACACAAGTATTTCTCAATTTCACAACTACTCAACTAGCACGACTTTGATATTATTACCTCCATGTCTAAAAACAATCATCAAGCATCAAACTTCTCTTTGTATTCAACGCACTCATAAGAAAGTTTTATTATTAATCTTGCATACTAAGCATATTAGGATTTTAAGCAAATTACCATGCTATTAAGACTCTCAAAATAATCTAAGTG
Source organism: Triticum urartu (assembly GCF_003073215.2). NCBI lineage: Eukaryota > Viridiplantae > Streptophyta > Magnoliopsida > Poales > Poaceae > Triticum > Triticum urartu. The sequence continues at coordinate 601,188,978 of NC_053023.1, read as the reverse complement.
AAGCATGAGAGATGAATAGTTTCTATAAAACAAATCCACCACCGTGCTCTAAAAGATATAAGTGAAGTACTAGAGCAAAATTATATAACTCAAAAGATATAAGCGAAGCACATAGAGTATTCTAACAAATTCCAAATCATGTATGGCTCTCTCAAAAGGTGAGTACAGCAAGGATGATTGTGGTAAACTCATAAGCAAAGACTCAAATCATACAAGATGCTCCAAGTAAAACACATATCATGTGGTAAATAAAAATATAGCTCCAAGTAAAGTTACCGATAGAAGTAGACGAAAGAGGGGATTCCTTCTGGGGCATCCCCAAGCTTTGTAAACAAAAGAAAACAAAATACCACTTCAAGGTACTGTAATGAAGATCTCGTGAGCTCCGTTAGCGAAAGAAAACAAAAGACCACTTCAAGGTACTTTAATGCACTCATTCTTTATTTATATGGGTGTTATAACTACTGTATTACAAGTTCTCTATGGTTTATAAACTAATTTACTAGCCACAGATTCATCAAAATAAGCAAACAACACACACAAAACAGAATCTGTCAAAAACAGAACAGACTGTAGTAATCTGTAGCTAGGGAAGAATCTGGAACCCTAAAAATTCTAAAATAAATTGCTGGACGTGAGGAATTTATCTATTAATCATATGCTAAAAAAATAACTAAATAGCACTTTCCAAATAAAAATGACAGCAGTTCTCGTGAGCGCTAAAGTTTCTGTTTTTTTTACGCAAGTTCAACAAGACTTTCCCCAAGTCTTCCCAACGGTTCTACTTGGCACAAAAACTAATTAAACACAAAAAACACAACCAAAACAGAGGCTAAATAATTTATTTATTACTAAGAAGGAGCAAAAAGCAAGGAATAAAAATAAAATTGGGTTGCCTCCCAACAAGCGCTATCGTTTAACGCCCCTAGATAGGCATAACAAGCAAGAATAGATCTAGGTATTGCCATATTTGGTAGGCAATCCATAAGTGGCTCTCATAATAGATTCATAAGGTAATTTAATTTTCTTTCTAGGAAAGTGTTCGATGCCTTTCCTTAATGGAAATTGGAATCTAATATTTCCTTCCTTCATATCAATAATTGCACCAATCGTTCTAAGGAAAGGTCTACCAAGAATAATAGGACATGAAGGATTGCAATCTATGTCAAGAACAATAAAATCTATGGGCACATAATTCCTATTTGCAACAATAAGAACATCATTAATTCTTCCCATAGGTTTCTTAATAGTGGAATCCGCAAGGTGCAAGTTTAGAGAGCAGTCATCAAAATCACGGAAACCTAACAAATCGCACAAAGTCTTTAGAATCGTGGAAACACTAGCACCCAAATAACATAAAGCATAGCATTCATGATCTTTAATTTTAATTTTAATAGTTGGTTCCCACTCATCATAAAGTTTTCTAGGGATAGAAACTTCCAATTCAAGTTTTTCTTCATAAGATTGCATCAAGGCATCAACGATATGTTGAGTAAACGCTTTATTTTGACTATAAGCATGGGGAGAATTTAGCACCGATTGCAACAAGGAAATACAATCAATCAAAGAGCAATTTTTATAGTTAAATTCCTTGAAATCCATAATAGTGGGTTTAGCAACATCTAGGGTTTTAATTTCTTCAATCCCACTTTTATCAAATTTAGCATCGGTAAGAGGAGCAATCGGAGTGCTAATAAAATCATTGTTGTTGGTATTGGTGAAGTCACACAATTTAGTATTATCCTGAGCCATCGCGACAAACAAGCAAACTAACACACAAGCAAACAAAAAGCAAGCGAACAAAAAAGGCAAATAGAGAAAGAGAGGGAGGATACGGAGAGAGAGGGCGAATAAAACAGCAAGGGTGAATTGGGGGGAGAGGAAAACGAGAGGCAAATGGCAAATAATGTAATGCGGGAGATAAGGGTATGTGAGGGGTACTTGGTATGTTGACTTTTGTATAGACCTCCCCGGCAATGGTGCCAGAAATCCTTCTTGCCACCTCTGTTAGCACTGCGTTGGTTTTCCCCGAAGAGGAAGGGATGATGCAGCAAAGTAGCGTAAGTATTTCCCTCAGTTTTTGAGAACCAAGGTATCAATCCAGTAGGAGGCTACACGTGAGTCCCTCGTACATACACAAAACAAATAAATCCTCGCAACCAACGCAAATAGGGGTTGTCAATCCCTATAGGGCCACTTACGAGAGTGAGATCTGATTGATATGATAAGATACTATTTTGGTATTTTTATGATAAAGATGCAAAGTAAAATAAAAGCAAAGTAAATAGCAAAGTAAATAACTAAGTAGTAGGAGATTAATATGATAAAGATAGACCTGGGGGCCATAGGTTTCACTAGTGGCTTCTCTCGAGAGCATAAGTATTCTACGGTGGGTGAATAAATTATTGTTGAGCAATTGAAAGAATTGAGCATAGTTATGAGAATATCTTGGTATGATCATGTATATAGGCATCACGTCCGAGACAAGTAGACCGACTCCTGCCTGCATCTACTACTATTACTCCACTCATCGACCGCTATCCAACATGCATCTAGAGTATTAAGTTAAAAACAGAGTAACGCCTTAAGCAAGATGACATGATGTAGAGGGATGGATAGACTCATGCAATATGAAAAAAAACCATCTTGTTATCCTTAATGGCAACAATACAATACGTGCCTTGCTGCCCTTACTGTCACCGGGAAAGGACACCGCAAGATTGAACCCAAAGCTAAGCACTTCTCCCATTGCAAGAAAGATCAATCTAGTAGGCCAAACCAAACTGATAATTCTAAGAGACTTGCAAAGATAACCAATCATACATAAAAGAATTCAGAGAAGATTCAAATATTATTCATAGATAGACTTGATCATAAACCCACAATTCATCGATCTCAACAAACACACCGCAAAAAGAAGATTACATTGAATAGATCTCCACAAGAGAGGGGGAGAACATTGTATTGAGATCCAAAAAGAGAGAAGAAGCCATCTAGCTACTAACTATGGACCCGTAGGTCTGAAGTAAACTACTCACACTTCATTGGAAGGGCTATGGTGTTGATGTAGAAGCCCTCCGTGATCGACCCCTCCGACGGAGCTCCGTAACTGGCCCCAAGATGGGATCTCGTCGATACAAAAACTTACGGCAGTGGAATTAGGTTTTTGGCTCCCGTTATGATCGTTTGGGGGTACGTGGGTATATATAGGAGGAAGAAGTAGGTCGGTGGAGCAACAGGGGGCCCATGAGGGTGGAGGGCACGCCTAGGGGGGCAGGCGCGCCCCCTACCTCGTGGCCTCCTGTTAGTTGGCTTGATGTAGGGTCCAAGTCTGAGTTGTATTATGTGAGAAAATCACGTTCCCGAAGGTTTCATTCCGTTTGGACTCCATTTGATATTCCTTTTCTTCGAAACCCTAAAACAGGCAAAAAACAACAATTCTGGGCTGGGCCTCCGGTTAATATGTTAGTCCCAAAAATAATATAAAAGTGGATAATAAAGCCCAATAATGTCCAAAATAGTAGATAATATAGCATGGAGCAATCAAAAATTATAGATACGTTGGAGACGTATCACTCATCCTTCAACAGCACCTCAAGGCCATGGCCTGGGAGGAGGGGATCGGAGGGGGAATAAGGTGCCTTCTGCCGCAGTGTGGCATCAGCCATAGTTGTGGAGCGCCCGCCGGAGTAGTGCGTTGGACGAACCACAGTGGAGCAGGTGCTGGAGACCATGAGATTGAGGGGCGGTGCCAGAGGGAGGAGCAGCCAGGGAGATTTGCCCCTACCCGCCGGCCATGTAGCCTAGCTGGACATAGCATCGTCGAGGACCAGGCCAGATGGGACCAGTGGCGACGGCTCGCTGGAGGAGCCCTAGTGCTGCAGGCAGGGGATCGAGGTAGGGGGAAAGGGGAGAGGAGATGCAAGCGGGCAGGGCAATGAATGCTTGCGTGTTTGTTTTTACTTGAGGGTCAGGTATGACACGGGCGTTAGCAGTTGCATTTTGAGTGTAATATAGGCAGACAACAGAGTCATTTCACTATTCCCCTTCCCTTCAATTTTTAGTGAGGTTCTACCCGAAACACCCCCCTCCAAAGCGAAATTAGTTAAGCCTAAGACCTTAACTCAAAAATGACTTTTTTACATCTTTTATGGCTAATTTTGACAATATGCCCTGAAAAGGCGGAATCGAACCGGCCCTTAACCTGCAATTCAATTGTGCGTGCAATGATGAATCACTCCTGCTTGCTATCTGTACATTTAGGCATCATCATACATGGCATAACCTAATTCATGTGCATTCCATTGTAGAATCTGGAATATGCAATGTTTATGTTAGTTCATACGTTGCACATGATGTTTAAATGCCCCTTAAATTTGGTCAGTCAAGTGATGGTCTTTAAGCCTCCTTCTTTGCTTCTTTTCTTGATATGTAAGATTTGCTCACACATCTGTTCAATTGCTTGTTTGCGTTAGCCAACCATACTAGGACTGTTTGCTTTGATTACTTGCTGTTCTTGACCTAACACTCTAACAGAGCTTGTCAATGATTTAAACACTAAGGGCTGTTGTAGTGGGGCCTTGTCTAACTCATAGGTGACATAAAGGTTTGGCTGTACACTACAGTAGGCTCTCCAAGAGTACATGGAGATCCAGTTCGAAGGTATGCCTAGTTTTTACATAGTGCAGACATAGTAAATGCTCATTTCATTGTGTTCAAGTGTAAGAGATGCGGGATGTTTCATTATGTGGTGTTGTTTTGTTATAATGTCATCCTTTTGTGTTCACAGACTGGAAAGTATGCATATTTTTCTTCCAAGGAGACTAGTAACTACTCCCTCCGTTCCTAAATACTTGTCTTTCTAGGCATTTCAACAAGTGACTACATACGGAGCAAAATGAGTGAATCTACACTCTAAAATATGTCTACATACATCCGTATGTAGTAGTCATTTGAAATGTCTAGAAAGACAAGTATTTAGGAACGGAGGGAGTAGTTTGTGTCACCTTGCAGAGGGGGTGCAATGAAGATAAGATTGAGGATTTCCATGTACAAGATGTTAGGAAGGAGCCTTGCAAGAGAAGTAGGAGATGCGCTGAGCCTCTTCAACCTGCTAAGGTAAGTCACTGTATGCAACTCAACAGTTCAATTCCTTGTTTGTTTCAGGCATAGTTAATTTTCTCTTTTCAATTGCTTTATTTGTCCTCAGTTAATGAGATGACCAAATAATCATGCCTGAGGTTCGGTACTTGTATCACTATTAGTTGACATAATTAAAGGCCTTACCATTCAATTACTCTGCCGAAGTGTGCCTGAAGCTTTGAAGTCTATTAACCAACTATTATTGCATGAGGCTCACAATCTAGCTTATACTATGCTAATGATTGCATAGTTTTGCTTGCTGTAGTATGTTTGTATGAAACCCTCTGTTGTTCATTATGCTCCCTAAGACTTTAATTGAGGCACAGAATGGCCAACTGCTTGCTTACTTATACGCAACGTGCCGTCTAAATTTGTAACTTGTCTGTGTTTTCGATTGGGCCCCAACATCATGCTCCTCTAGTGAGCTAAGAGGGATTTCTGTATGCAGGCTGCACAGACTATCTTTTTTATAATTTTTAAAATATCACCTGCTTATGCTTCATGACGTGTAACATTATATTTTTTGAAAGTGACGTGTAACATTATTGTTAGTCCTGTTTTGCCATGTAGTACAAAATAGTGTCTTGTTCGCTTCACTATTGTAACTATATTTTTGCCCTAGTCATGTGTACTTACAGAAACATTTCAGGATGAAGTGACATCAACACAAAGATCTGCGAGCAGTGTGGCATGGCTGTTACCGAATGATTATGGATTGGAATTGGAATGTTCTGATGTTCTCGAGCATCAACTAGAGGTGGCAAGACAACGTGTACATGATTGTCAGCGTATAATCAATAAGTTGAGACTGGACATGCAGGTATTAGATGCAGGAGTCAAAAAATGAAACAAGACACTGAGGTAACCATGAAGGAATTGGAGATTTTGCAGACTGAAATTTGTGCTATCTGAATCCGGCCAATCCTATTTTCTGAAGAGATTATAGTTCAAATGGAGTTAAGTTGATGCACATCCATGATGTATGAGCTGTATTTGCCCAGTGTATGTAATTTGCTATTTGTGTATGCTTTATTATCACCTGTGCCGAACCATAATGCCCAGTGGGTATAATCGGCTGTAATTTCTTTATTGTATAGTGTAGGATTATTCTACCTTTTTATGCCTTGATCTCTTTGTTGTATAGTGTATGCTTTTTAGAGGTGATAGTATTGAGTAGGATAATTCTTTGAATATGCTATATCATTCAAACGGGGGCCAACTCGCCCGACCATGGCCCTTCACGGGTCGTCGGATCCATGGGCCTTCTATGTCTCGTAGGATCCATGGGCCTTCTACGTCTCGTAGGATCCATGGGCCTTGTACGTCTCATAGGATCCATGGGCCTTCTACGTCTCATATGATCCATGGGTCGCCGACTCATTTATGGGTCTTGTACGGGCCTTTAATGGAAATCGTACGTTTTATGGGCTGACCATAACGGGACGTTAATAGGCCGTATTTGGTGATGCTATGAAAATGGCCCAACAAACTAACGGTCCACAAATGGGCCGACTGTAATGACGGGCTGAATTTGGCGCACAAGCAGAAAATGATAGTAACGGGCCAAGAATAAATGGGCCCTCAGAAGGCCGAAAGTTAACTTGGGTTGGAAACGGCCCAACAGAATAACGGGCCGTTAATGGGTATAAAGTGATACACTGTTCATTACAGGCTAGTTTCACCACGGGCCGTTAATGGGTTTAAAGTAATACACTGTTCATTACGGGCCAGTTTCAGCATGGGCCGCTAATGGGCCAAGAGTTACAAAGGGCCTCATATGGGCCGAAAGACGTCATGGGCTATACATGGGCCAGAAGTGAAAACGGGCCGAAATCATATTGGATGGCCCAGATGATGCTACTAGGCCTAATTCGGATAGGGCGTAACAGGCCTTGGGTTAGCGGGCTGTAAATGGGCTATTTGCGAACAGGCCATTAACAGGCTTTCCATGGGCCGGCCCGCAAGCTTTTGACCAAGTCAAACGGGCCGGCCTTTTCGGCCACTGTTGGGCCATGCCATGTGTCGACGTAACATAGGCGCCTTCTGTCCAGTGAGTGGATAACTTCTGTCCCAACGATGAGCCGACACGTGTTTCCTCTAGCCAATGATGATTTTACACGTGGAAAATCCCCATTGGTCAGGGCTGTTAATGGGTTATCGGATCCAAAACCCGACCCGATAGCTTAACGGCGTTCCATTACGGTGGATGCCACGTGTTGGTCACCCTTGACGAAAGCACTTCTGGGACGTGCGATTTATCGTCATTGAAGTGGACACTTCCATGATGATAATTTTGGTTATGTCATGGAACACTTCTACGATAGCACATGTATGACTATCTTGATTCTGTCATTAATTTGTCATGGATGTACATGCATGACAAAAAACGCGACATACTATGACAAACATGTATCATCACGGAAGTGTATTTTTTTGTAGTGATACTGAGTGTGCACCGGAGGTGCTGGTTTAATCCTCCAAGAAATCTATCAATTTTTCTTTCTTCTGTGGCCACATCATAGAGGGAATAGCGGGCCAAGTGATTGAACTTATGCAGATACTCACTAACAGACTGGCTTCCCTGGATGAGCGTGAGGAATTCACACTGCTTGAACTTCATAATACCAGCAGGAATATGGTATTTGTGGGAATGATCCTTGAATTTTGTCCAAGTGATTTGTTCATTAGCAGGCCACATGGCTTTCGCATTATCCCACCATATAGTGGCAGCTCCTTCGAGATAATGCATAGCAAACAGAACCTTGTCCTCCTCTTTAGTACGAGCAATCTCAAGATGTTTCTCAATAGTTCGTAACCAATTGTCTAATTCCAAGGGATCAATAACTTGATTGAAACTAGGAGGCTTAGTTCTCTGAAAATCTGACAGTTTGGAGTGGTGACCGTTTTGACTTCCATTCTGCCCAACCATAGCTTGTACACTTTTTAATAATTCAACTAGATTATTATTCCTTCTTTCCTGAAACATGCATAAAATTTGCTCGGTGGAGGGCGAATTTGGTGGTGGAGGCGGTGGTGGATTGTACGGCTCGGGGGAATGCCCTGCCTGTCGTGCAGTGGCGAATAGGGACATCCTCACAAGCATGACTGCTGCTGCCTCCCCGCGCCATCCTATTATTTGTTTTTCCCAAGATAACGCAACCGCAATGAGAAACATCCAAAATAGTGGGGAAAAGCCAGCGACAAAACTCGAACAAACAGAAAATGGAATATTGAAGAAAAAGACGGCGAATAATAAAAAGTTCCAACATAATTATACATAGACTCATACATGAAAGATAAACGTCATGATAAGGTAGACTACCCTCAAACATGAAACGGGACATCATGACTCGTACGACTACATCTGTACATCAACATGACAACTGCAGGTACTCGAACGCTCTAATGCTCTGCTGGTGCTGCCGGGTCCTCTCCTGAAGCGGACTCGGATCCCGAACTGATGATGTTAACCGAGACATCTAGGTTAAAGGTAACACGACGACGCTGCCTCGAGGGCTCTCCCTCCGGGACATGTGCAGGATGAGGCTGGAGCATCGGGGCTATGAGGGTGGTGAGAAGGGAAACCCACTTAGTAGGAGCACTCAGGGGAGTCACGGTCGAGGTGCCCGAGCAACTCGGAGGAGTTACCGGTGAAACAGGTGAGCTAGAACTAGGTGGAATATGAGGAGTAATTCCCATAGACGGTGGAGTAGGGTAGGATCGAGCAGCGGCTAAAGTAGTGCGAGCACGAGACATCTCTCAAGCCCACTCATGAATCAGAAGGTAGCTAGAAGTGATATAGCGAGAAAGGTGGCTAGCAGCGCTATAAGACTCCGTATCAATGATAGGAAAACGGACACGACCATTGTCGTGCAAGGATGGATAGTAGTGGAAACCTGGGTGGGTCCGCATCCGGACCTCGTTATATCGCAGCTCAACGAGGACCTCAAATGTAGTAAACTAGACTGCCTGAGAAGAAGTGGAAGTGAAACCGCTCCTGGAGGTACGAATGTAAGTGCTGGAGGATGAACTGGTGGGCAGAGTAACCATGGCGTGATACTCGTACACTGAGTCTGTTAGACGCTCCCGGTACACTTGATATGCTGGGTCACAACCGTGAGGGTATAGTCGATGCCACACGTTATGAAGGAGATGCGGCAACGTGTACGGCATCATCTGCAACTAGCACGGATACGGCACTAGAGCCATCTACACTCACATCCATTAGTAGGATAGAAATAAAAATAGAACGAGTGCATGCAGTGCAACAATCACCTACAAACACTACCGGCACTCAACTTTTACTCTAACTAACGTTTAGTTAACACGTCAGTAGTCTAGCGTGTCCTACCGTCAGTGCAGATCTGACACCAAGCGTTGTGGCACCCCGGCTCAGAGCAACCGGTTTACCTTGCATTGCTAGCCCAGAGCCCATGTCTTCGGCAACACACAACATCTTGGTAGAGAAAACAACTGCTTTATGGATACTAGTGGAACATAGTTCTCATTACATCAAGTTGTGAGGCCAAGCGGCACACATGGTGCGGCTGAACAATATGTACATTATTTAGTGAACATAAGGGGCCTCGATCACGATAACTACGTGGTAGCGGAACGATGACGAAGCGGGACTCCATAGCACAGGGACACCAATGTGGACACGGTCTAGACTCGGACGGCACTCCGATCCAACGAGCCTTTCCTGAAATCTGGCATGACACGCCAGGTCAGTACATTGAATGTACTTGCAATCTCACAAGAAGCATAGAGATAATGACAAACAATATCATGATATTAACCAAATTATCATCAATGCAAAATCATACCAGGGATGCAGTGAACAAGATTTGTTGCCTCAAGTCCCTCGGACTTGCTTACCAAATGGGTTACCTCGTTACCAAACGGTGATCTTTCTCGGATCACAAACGGACCAACAATTTGGTCCCCAATCGGGTTACCTAGTAACCAAACAGTGATCTTTCTCAGATCACAAACGGACTAACACTTTGGTCTTCGAACGGGTTACCTCATAACCAAATGGTGATCTTTCTCGGATCACAAACGGACCAACACTTTGGTCTCCGTCATCAACATGGTTTATGAACCATCATCTTTCCAACAGTGCCATGTTATTAACATTAGTGTGCATGCTTATTTAAACATTGACCCATGGTGTGACCTACTTCCGAGTTGTGTTTGTAACCGTGGACGCGGCTATCGATAGATCAATTACACTCTCCAAAGGTAGCGCACTTTACCCACACCACGGAATCCATGGCCTCGCACTCCCATTCGGGTGGACCAACGACATTCCAACGAAACCCCTCCATTGCCATGACACTCTCCCGGTCACTCCGACTTACTCCCCACTGGGCTAAGTCCTGGGTCGCCCTATGCCTACCAAAGGCATCACGACCACCATCGTGGAAACACATAAACGGTCCCAAACGGGGACAAGGTACCATAACAAAGGCTACGGGCACACAAGGTTATGATTGCTTACCGGGCCAGGGTAACGCACGCCCATAACCTTCCCTCGTTGGAGGCACCGACCAAAGGCATGTCAGTGGACCGAATAAAGGCCTTCCCATAAAGGCAAATGTGGTTGCACTAGGAAAAAACTCGATTCAGTGGCACCATGACCCGATCAACGATAGGTTCAAGTTGAGTTATGATCAGGTTTAACTCAAAGTAAAAATAACCGGTGTCATGATAAGCCATGCAAGTGCAACCTTACAAAATGCATCACAAATTATCCGAAATAAATGGGTCAACCTCATCAAGTGTTTCACTAACCATAATCATCATCAAACTCATACCACTTATTTGTTTATTATTATTCAACAAACTTAACCATGATGTTAGCTTAATATAATTCATTTTCTCACTTAAGAAAATATTAACCAAACTAACTTTTTTCATAGTCATGTTATTTCTACATAACCAAATATTACCTCTGTTATTTCTACATAGCCAAATATTACCTCTACTTACTTGAACTAACTTATTAATCTCAAGCTACTGTAAACTAAGCATACCAAACTAAACAAGCATTCAACAGAATAAATATTTATTTAAGTGATTTACATGCATGAGCTAAATCATTTATTCAAGTTGGAAAAATCACAAATATTGCAATGGCACCATGAAAATGTTTCTGTGGCTTGCCTTAGTGCAGATGTGGTTCACACTCCTCCTAGTGATCCTCAAGACAAGCTTCACCTTGTGAAAGTAATTAAAAACAGAGAAAGAAAATGTCAAGAAACACTTTGAAAATCACCAGAAAATCTAGGCAGCAGAGAAAAATCTCATTTTTGGTGAGCTGCTAGATCTTTTCATTAAGAACACAATGCAAAAAGAATCACTTCATTTGAACTTATGGTTCAAGAGTTGTGGCTGTTTGAAGTTCTCTGGATAATTTGAATTAAATTTAAACGAAACAAAAACTAGGGGAGGAGGTGACGTTGAAGGTGTAAACCCGCGAGGCGCCACCACTAATACCTCTTTGGGCGCGGCCTGAGTGGCTGACAGCAGGCCCCCTTGGACAGGTGCGAGGGAGAGAGAGAGAGAGAAACAGAGCACGGTGAGGCTTCGCCAGAGCTCACGCTAGTGAGGAGGGCTCCTTGGCCAGATCCAGAGGGATAGAACGCGAGAGGAGATCGAGGCGCACCTGCTTGTACCCATATAATAGCTAGGGGTGGTCGGACGGCGTCGGAACGAGCTTCTTCGGCGGCGGCAGGAAGCAGAGGTCGCCGGAGTTGGAGACGACGGCGAGGTGGGGCTGCACCAGGGCTCCAACCAGGTCGGACGACACCAGTGAAGCACTACGGAGGCTCTGGAAGAGTGGCTCGAGCTTGCGAGGGGCTTGAACAGTGGGGGCGAACCGCGGGGATCACCGGCGAGCTCGAGCTCGGGGACAGGGGCCCGAGGCCTACCCTACCGGTCTGCGGCTTTCTACTGCGTTGTGGAGTGTGTAGGAGGAGTTGGTGATGCTCGAGGAGGCTGGGGAGGGGATGTATTTATAGGCGAGCGAGAAGAGGGGATCAGGATCCGTCGGAGGGCTTCTGGACACGGCGCCCGACGACGAACGACATCAGTGAGAGGGGGAAAAGGTGACGCAGCTCAGGCGGGCACTGTGGGAGGGCGGAGACGAGCACAAGAACAGGGGTGGCGACGAGCACAGTGGCGCGGCGCACTGTTCGGTTGGCCGGGTCGCGCCCGTGTTCGCTACAGCGAGCTCCGGCATCGGCTGCCAGGGGGGAGTTAAGTGGGTCAATACGACGATGGTGGCCTGGTTTGGCAAGGTGCGGCAGCCGGGAAAGCTATCACATAATGAACAGAGCGCTCGGCGACATCTAGAGCGCGTCGACTAGCACGTTGGCATCGTGCACACGCGTGGTCACCTCACGAACTCTGGCATAGAGCCACGGCTTGCCATAAATTCATGTCTGGCGTGTTGTCCTTAGTGGTTTGGGTCGTTCCAATGCTTTGAGTCGAGCCCTGGTGCTGTAAGTTAGTGTTTTACTTCCTGGTATGTTTCTGGGCAGTAACTTTGGGAGTTAACTGTGGTCAAACTAGTAAGAGTTTATGGCTGATTTATGGTGGTTAGTAGTTTCTTAGGAAGGTAATGACGCTCAAGAAAAATCAGCCTCATTGGATCAAGGAAAAGGGTACTTGCTGTAGAAAATACCTTTCCTGACCAAAAATATTACAAAAAGTGGTGCAATATTTTTGCTCAGGGAGGTACCCTAGGGTTCAAAGAATAATTGGGAATTTTCTCAGATTTTTGTGGGAAAATAAAATGGGGGTTGCTTTGGAACATATGTTGCTGATTAGGGTTTCTGAGGAGGAAATGAATATTTTTCATTTAAGTAAAATATTCTGATGATTCTTTTGAGATTAACCAGAGAAGAAAAGATGGCTTGGGGAGAGGTAAGCCACTTAGGTGAAAGTCATGGGTATGCCCAAGGGTTTAAATACAACTGAAATGATTCAAAAACCCAAATTGAAATAAGAAGGCAATCAAAATCAAAGGAAAGAAGAGGGGGCAAAAACCAGGTTGTCACACCGACCGATCAAGCACCGAACGTACGGCACCTCCGAGTTCTGCACATGTTCATCTCGATGATGTTCCTCGCCTTCTTGATCCAGCAAGGTGTCGAGGAAGTAGATGAGTTCCGTCAACACAACTGCGTGGTGATGGTGATGGTGAAGTTATCCGCGCAGGGCTTCACCTAAGCACCGCGAAACTATGACTGGTGGTGTAAACTATGGAGGGGGGGGGGCGGACACGCCTAACGATTGTTGTCGTATGTTCTAGGCGCCCCGTCCCCACATATATATATATATATACGTGGGAGGGGGAGGAGAGGCAGCTAGGGGCGCCCTAGGGTTTGCCGCCACCCCCTAGGAGCCCTGCCTTGCCCTGTGCCCCCCTTTCCATGTATGCATGAAGGGGAAGGAAAGAGGGGGTGAGGGAAGGAAGTGGGAATCCTAATCCACACTTTCCTTTCCCTTCCCCATTTCCTTCTCCTCCTATAGCCTTATAGGGCACACCAACCCCTTGTGGGCTGGAGTGTTCCTTCACAAGGCCCATATGGCCCATAGGATTGCTGAGGGTACCCGAAACACCTTGCGATGACCCGATAAGTACCCGATACCCTCCGGAACACTTCCGGTGTCCGAATACCAATGTCTTATATATCAATCTTTACCTCTAGGACATTTTGGGACTCCTCGTCGTGTTCGTGATCTCATCAGGGACTTCAAACAACGTTCGGTCACCAAATCACATAACTCATATAATACTAAATCATCATCGAATGTTAAGCGTCACTAGTAGAAAAAGGGTCAAACGTGAAGCACATTAGTGCCGGTTTGATCTTGGCCCGGTACTAATGGTACCATTAGTGCCGGTTCGAACGGATTTGCATTAATGCTGGTTCGTGTTGAACCTTTAGTACCGGTTCATGGCACGAACCAGTACTAAAGGGGTGGTGGCAGGCTGGCGTCAGGCCGGGGCCCCACGATCACCTTTAGTACCGGTTCGTGGCACGAACCGGTACTAAAGGTCTAACCTTTAGTACCGGTTCGTGCCATGAACCGGTACTAAAGGGGTCTGACCTATAGTACCGGTTTGTGACACAAACCGGCACTATAGGGCAATTTTCAAACTCTACCCCCCCCCTGTGTGTCGCCATTTCAGTTCTGAAAAAATCAAAAGAAAATGATAAAAACTTCAAAAAATAAAATCCTTCGAGAGGTAGTTATATTACTACATCTACTAGTTAGGAAAATTTTAAAACTACAATTTGGACATGTTTTGCAAAAAGTGTAGGGAAAATGTAAAACGGCTATAACTTTTGCATACGACGTCGGAAAAAAACGTATAATATATCAAAAAATTCAGCACGAAAATCCGCATCCGATAGAGACCGCCTACGGCCTGTTTGGAATTTTTTAGAATCCTCAAATTTCAAAAGGAAAAAAAGATATGGTCCAATTTCAGTTTGTTTAAAAAAATTTGGTTAAATCTGGTCAAACTACTTATTCAAGAAGTATTAATGTTACTACATAATTATTCAAGAATATTAGTGTTACTAAATAATTATTTCAATTTTTTGAATTTTGGTCAAATCTGGTCAAACTATGGTCAAACTGTGGTCAAACTATGGTCAAACTTATTCAAGAAATATTTGCGTTACTAAATAATTACTATTTTTTAGAATAATAGTTTCAAACTCAAACAGTGAAATGTGTGACTTCATGCTCAAGCTAAACTCCTGAGGGTTAATAGGATTGACATCTTACTATTATCAGGAAAACAACAAGTGCAGACTCGGAAACGAAGGAGAATAGAACCCGAAAGTTAAGCGTGCTCGGGCTGGAGTAGTGAGAGGGATGGGTGACCGGTCGGGAAGTTAGATGATTTGGAATGAGTGATCCACATTTGAGCAGTTAAGAGAGGTGATTAGAGACTAAATCATCAAATAATTCAAAAAAATTAAAAATGAAAAAAAAATTCCAAAATTTTCAAAAAAAAAAATTCAAAAAAAACCATTAGTACCGGTTGGTAACACCAACCGGTACTAAAGGTCCACCATACCAGGGCGCGAGCTCACGCCACGTGGTGGCACTTTAGCGCCGGTTCGTGCCGAACCGGTACTAAGGGGGGGGGCCTTTAGGGCCCACCCTTTAGTGCCGGTTATGGAACCGGCACTAAAGGCCCTTACGAACCGGCGCTAAAGCTCCGTTTTCTACTAGAGCGTGTGGACCCTACGGGTTCGAGAACTATGTAGACATGACCGAGACACCTCTCCAGTCAATATCCAATAGCGGAACCTGGATGCTCATATTGGCTCCTACATATTCTACGAAGATCTTTATCGGTCGAACAGTTATGACAACATACGTTATTCCCTTTGTCATTGGTCTGTTACTTTCCCAAGATTCGATCGCAGGTATCTTCATACCTAGTTCAATCTCGTTACCGGAAAGTCTCTTTACTCGTTTCGTAATACATCATCCCATAACTAACTCATTAGTCACTTTGCTTGCAAGGCTTCTTATGATGTGTATTACCGAGGGGGCCCAGAGATACCTCTCCGATACTCGGAGTGACAAATCCTAATCTCGATCTATCCCAACTGAACAAACACCTTCGGAGATACCTGTAGAGCATATTTATAATCACCCAGTTATGTTGTGACCTTTGATGGCACACAAGGTATTCCTCCGGTATCCGCGAGTTGCATAATCTCATAGCGAAGGAATATGTATTTGACATGAAGAAAGCAATAGCGATAAAACATGAATGATCAATATGCTATGCTAACGGATGGGTCATGTCCATCACATCATTCTCCTA
This sequence comes from Triticum urartu, assembly GCF_003073215.2. Taxonomy (NCBI): domain Eukaryota; kingdom Viridiplantae; phylum Streptophyta; class Magnoliopsida; order Poales; family Poaceae; genus Triticum; species Triticum urartu. The sequence continues at coordinate 601,172,969 of NC_053023.1, read as the reverse complement.
ATGATGTGATCCTGTTATCACATGACAACACATGTCTATGGTTAGGAAACTTAACCATCTTTCATTAACGAGCTAGTCTAGTAGAGGTTTACTAGGGACATGGTGTTTTATCTATGTATCCACACATGTATCAAGTTTTCGGTTAATACAATTCTAGCATGAATAATAAACATTTATCATGATATAAGGAAATATAAAATAAGAACTTTATTGTTGCCTCTAGGGCATATTTCCTTCAGTCTCCCATGTGCACTAGAGTCAATAATCTAGTTCACATTGCCATGTGATTTAACACCAACAGTTCACATCTTTATATGATTAACACCCATAGTTCACATCGCCATGTCACCAACACCCAAAGGGTTTAATTACTAGAATCAATAATCTAGTTCACATCGCTATGTGATTAACACCCAATGAGTACTAACGTGTGATCATGTTTTGCTTGTGAGAAAAGTTTAGTCAACGGGTCTGCCACATTCAGATCCATGTGTATGTTAGAAATTTCTATGTCTACAATGATCTGCATGGAGCTACTCTAGATAATTGCTCCCACTTTCAATATGTATCTAGATTCAGACTCAGAGTCATCTGGATCCGTGTCAAAGCTTGCATCGACGTAACCCTTTACGTCGAACTCTTTGTCACCTCCATCACAGAGAAACATTTCCTTAGTCCTCTTTAGGTATCTAAGGACAATTTTGACCGCTGTCCAGTGATCTACTCCTAGATCACTATTGTAACCCCTTGCCGAACTCATCGCAAGGTACACAATAGGCCAGGTACATAGCATGGCATAGTTTATAGAACCTATGGCTGAGGCAGAGGTAATGACTTCCATTCTCTCTCTATCTTTTGCTGTGGTCGGGTTTTGAGTCTTACTCAACTTCACACCTTGCAACATAGACAAGAACCCTTTCTTTGACTGATCTATTTTGAATTTCTTCAAAATTTAGCTAAGTTATATACTTCGTGAAAGTCCTATTAAGCGTCTCGATCTATCCCGATAGATCTTGATGCCCAATATATAAGAAGCTTCACCGAGGTCTTTCGTTGAAAAACTTTTATTCAAGTATCCTTTTATGCTATCCAGAAATTCTACATCATTTCCAATCAACAGTATGTTATCCACATATAATATTAGAAATGCTACAGAGCTCTCACTCACTTTCTTGTAAATATAGGCTTCTCCAAAAGTCTGTATAAAACCATATGTTTTTATCACCTCATCAAAGCGTATATACCAACTCCGAGATGCTTGCACCAGTCCATAGATGGATCGCTGGAGCTTGCACACTTTGTTAGCACCTTTAGGATCGACAAAACCTTCTGGTTGCATCGTATACAACTCTTCTTTAAAAAATCCACTAAAAATGCAGTTTTGACGTCCATTTGCCAGATTTCATAATCATAAAATGCGACAATTGCGAACATGATTCGGACATACTTAAGCATCGTTACAGGTGAGAAAGACTCATCATAGTCAACTCCTTGAACTTGTCAAAAAACTTTTGCGACAAGTCAAGCTTTGTAGACAGTAACCTTGCCATCAAAGTCAGTCTTCTTCTTGAAGATCCATTTATTCTCTATGGCTCGCCGATCATCGGGCAAGTCAACCAAAGTCCACACTTTGTTCTCATACATGGATCCTATCTCAGATTTCATGGCCTCAAGCCATTTATCGGAATCTGGGCTCATCATATCTTCTTGTTAGTTCGTAGGTTCGTCATGGTCTAGTAACATGACTTGCAGAACAGGGTTACGGTACCACTCTGGTGTGGGACATGCTCTGTTTGACCTATGAGGTTCAGTAGTAACTTGATTTGAAGTTTCATGATTATTATCATTAGCTTCCTCTCTGGTTGGTGTAGGCAACACGGGAATGGTTTTCTATGATGAGCTACTTTCTAATTCGAGAGAAGGTACAATTACCACATCAAGTTCTATTTTCGTCCCACTCACTTCTTTCGAGAGAAACTCCTTCTCTAGAAAGGATCCATGCTTAGCAACAAAGCTCTTGCCTTCGATCTGTGGTAGAAAGTGTACCCAACAGTTTCTTTTGGGTATCCTATGAAGACGCACTTACCTATTTGGGTTCGACCTTATTAGGCTGAAGCTTTTTCACATAAGCATCTGATAACCCAAATTTATAGATTCAACCCAAATTTATAGATTCAACACAAGGGGAGCCAAAGAATATTTGAAAGTATTAGCAGCTGAGTTGTCAATTCAACCACACCTGGAGATTAATTACCTGCAGCAAAGTGATCAGTAGCAAAGTAATATGATAGTTTTGATAATAGTGGCAGAAGTAACAGTAGCAGTGACAGTGATAGCAGTAGTTTTGTAACAAGTGCAATAGTAACAACAACAATAGTAACTTAGCAACATCAATATAAGATAAATTCATAGGCATTGGATTGGTGACTTGTTGGATGATATTCATCATGAGACATTTATAACCTAGGGCGATACGACACTAGCTCCAGTTCATCAATATAATGTAGGCATGTATTCCGTAAATAATCATCCATGCTTATGGAAAGAACTTGCATGACATCTTTTGTCCTACCCTCCCGTGGCAGCGGGGTCCTATTGGAAACTAAGGGATATTAAGGCCTCCTTTTAATAGAGAACCGAAACAAAGCATAACACACGGTGAATACATGAACTCCTCGAACAACTAGTAGAAAACGGTGCTTTAAAACCGGTTCGTAAGGGCCTTTAGTGTCGGTTCTGTAACTGGAACTAAAGTGTGGGCACTAAAGGCCCCCCCTTTAGTATCGGTTCGGCACGAACCGCCACTAAAGGCCCACCACGTTGCGTGAGCTCGCGCCGTGGCATGGGGGACCTTTAGTACCGGCTGGTAACACCAACCGGTACTAAAGGTTTTTTGAAAAAAATTGAAAATTTTGTAATTTTTTTTTGATTTTTTGATTTTCAATTTTCTAAATTGAATTATTTGATGATTTAGTCTCTAATCACCCCTCTTAACTGCACAAGTGTGGATCACTCATTCCAAATCGTCTAACTTCCCGGTCGGTCACCCATCCTCTCACTCCCCCAGCCTGAGCACGCTTAACTTCGGAGTTCTATTCCCCCTACTTTCCAAGTCTGCACTTGTTATTTTCCTGACAAATGTAAGCTATCAATCCAATTAACACTCAGCAGTTTAGCTTGAGCATTAGGTCACTCGTTTCACCATTTGAGTTTGAAACTATTATTCTAAAAAACAGTAATTATTTAGTAACACTAATATTTCTTGAATAAGTTTGACCATAGTTTGACCACAGTTTGACCATAGTTTGACCAGATTTGACCAAAATTCAAAAAATTGAAATAATTATTTAGTAACACTAATATTCTCGAATAATTATGTAGTAAAATTAATACTTCTTGAATAAGTAGTTTGACCATAGTTTGACAAAAATTAAAAAAACTGAAATTTGAGCATATCTTTTTTCCTTTTGGAATTTGAGGATTCTAAAAAATTAAAAAAAATCTTCCCATTCCTTTTCGTGCTGAATTTTTTGATATATTATACGTTTTTTTCTGACATCGTATGCAAAAGTTATAGCCGTTTTACATTTTCCCTACACTTTTTGCAAAACATGTCCAAATTTAAGTTTTCAAATTTTCATAACTAGTAGGTGTAGTAATATAACTACCTCTCGAAGGATTTTATTTTCTGAAGTTTTTATCATTTTCTTTTGATTTTTTCAAAACTGAAATGGCGATACACGAGGGGGGGGGGTAGAGTTTGAAAATTTTCCTATAGTGCTGGTTTGTGTCTCCAACCGGGACTATAGGTCAGACCCCTTTACTCCCGGTTCATGGCACGAACCGGTACTAAAGGTTATCCCTTTAGTACCGGTTTGTGCCACGAACCGGTACTAAAGGTTATCCCTTTAGTGCTGATTTGTGCCACGAACCGGTACTAAAGGTGATCATGGGGCCCCGGCCTGATGCCAGCCTGCCACCACCCCTTTAACACGAACCGGCATTAATGCATAGCCATTCAAACCGGCACTAATGGTGCCATTAGTACCGGGCCAAAATCGAACCGGGACTAATGTGTCTCACATTAGGTCCTTTTTCTACTAGTGAACTACGGTCATCACCGGGAGTGGTCCCGACTATTGTCACACCAGGGTTGCCGGATCATAACACGTTGTAGGTGACTATAACTTCCAAGATCGGATCTAGAACATGGATTTAATGGTGATAGCATAAACGGTTCAGATCTGAATTCATGGCACCTGGGCCCAAAGTGACAAGCATTAAGCATGGTAAAGTCATAGCAACATCTATCTTAGAACATAGTGGATACTAGGGATCAGGCCCTAACAAAACTAACTCGATTACATGATGAATCTCATCCAACTCCTCACCGACCAGCGAGCCTACGAAGGAACTACTCACCCCCGGTGGGGAGCATCATGGAATTGGCGATGGAGAAGGGTTGGTGATGACGAAGAACGAAGATCCCCCTCTCCGAAGCCCAAAACACACTCCAGATCTGGCCTCCCGATGAAGAATAGGAGGTTACGGCGGCTCCGTCTTGTGGATCGCAATAATTCTTTCTCCTTGATTTTTTCTGGAAAAATAGGATTTTATAGCGTCGATTTCAGGGTCTACGGGGCCACCAGGTGGGGACAACCCACCTGGGCACGCCAGGAGGGGGCGCGCCCCGTTGGGTTGTTCCCACCCAGGTGCCCCCCCTCCGGTGGATCTTGGCTCCAAAAATTCTTATTTATTGTATAAAAATCCTCGCAAAGTTTCGTTCCATTCCGAGAACTTCTATTTCTACACAAAAACAACACAATGGTAGTTATGCTGAAAAGAGCGTCAGTACGGGGTTAGTTTCATTCAAATCATGCAAATTAGAATCTAAAACAAGAGGAAAAGCGTTAGAAAAAGTAGATGCGTTTGAGACGTATCAACTCCCCCAACCTTAAACCTTTGCTTGTCCACAAGCAATTCAATTGATAAACTGAAAGTGGAAAGAAAAACTTTTACGAACACTTTTGCTCTGTTTTGCATAAATAAGCTTAAACAACACCCAAGTTTTCAGCCAACATTATAACTAACCATGTCGACAATAACCCTTAAAGATTATATTAACTCACATCAATAACATAATCAGCTAGCGAGCAATAATAAGATATCTCAGACAGCAACATGTTGTTAAAACAACCATGATATAGTATGACAATAGTAATTCATGGTAAAGAAGATATAGTAAAACAACATATCTGAGACTGCAAAACATAAATGCAGAGCACCTCCAAAGTTCAAGCAACGACTAAACATTGTAATTCATGGTAAAAAAGATCCAGTCATGATGCACCCAACATTAGCTACAGACAATGCATAAGTCATGATAGTAGTGCTCTCAGGTTCCGGCACTTGTTTTAGAAGGTGATGACACAACATAAAAGTAAATAGATAGTCCCTTCATAGAGGGAAGCAGTGATTTGCAGACGTGCTAGAGCTCAAGTTTTTAAACAGAGGTAAATGATATTTTAAGACATGCAACCTTCTCATTTACTTCACAACTATCAGTTATCAATATCTTCCATGCTAAGCACGCTAGTGGCGGTTCCCAAGCGATAAAAGTAAAGGTTTTGACTCCATTGGGAGTTTTTGTTTGATTATTTGTAAGCTTTTCTGTTTGCAATTTGCGACTGGGCATTCCTATTACCGCCCTTTTCTCATGCAATGCCGAGTGAATAAACACTCGACCTGAGAATAACCCGCTTAGCATGGAAGATACCGACCACCTCCTGTCGTTCCATGAATGATCCAGGCACACAAAAGGATATTTATTAGAAGTTTTTAGAGGTGGCACATGCAAATTTAGTTAGGACGGCAGGGTAATACCGCATATAGGTAGGTATGGTGGACTCATCAGGAATAACTCTTGGGTCCAAGGTTTTTGATGTACAAGCAGAATTCCCACTTAGTATAGGCGAAGGCTAGCGATTAGATTGAGAAGCGGCCAGCTAGAGAGAAACAACGGTCATGAACATGCATTATGCATAAGTAACATTGGACACTAGCATGAGTAGGTTATGAACACCATGAACATAAATATCATAGAGGCTATGTTGGTTTTGATTCAACTACATGCATGAACATGTGCCAAGTCAAGCCACTCGGACATTCAGAGTAGGATACCATATCATCATACTACATCACAATCATTTTAACACAATGTTGATATCCAAGATAAATCATTATCCACTCCTAGCTATTAATGCATGGCATGAGAAACTACAATCTCTAATTGTCATTGCAAACATGTTTAATCATAATGGGCTGAATCATGGATACTAGGATAAACATATTTACATAAACAGAACAAGTCGAGTTCATACCCGTTTCTCTCTGCCACGGCCAGTTCATCGAATATCGTCATTATTGCCTTTCACTTGCATGACCAAACGATATGAAAATAATAAGAGTGCAAGAGTGCCGTGGACTAAGCTGGAATCTACAAAACATTGTATTCAATAGGAGAAGACAAGGTAAAATGGGCTCTTTATTTGATCAACAGTTCTTCATATGAGAGCCACTTAACATTTTTTTGACTATGTACAGCAAGGCAACAGCCTCACAGCTCTTTATTCATCAAATATAATAAAGGTCCACTCTACAAGAAAGAAATAAAATAAGACAAAATAAAGTACAATACTTACAAAGAAAGGTCCAGTCACAATACTTACTAGGAGAGAGAAACTATCCAAGCTAACATGCTATCCCTATATTTACATTTGATGTTGTATGCTAACAAAGAAAGGTCATGCACGAAATTACTCCTCCAAGATCTAAAGCTAGGAGCCTCATTCCTGAAAATCTTCCCATTCCTTTGTGTCAAGATATTCCAAGCTGCAGCAAAAACCACCTCAGAAAAGAACGGTCTATTGAATTCTTTCTTAGAAGCTGCGGCCATCATAAAAGTGGACTGGTTGGGTAGGGCCTGCCAAGAAATCCCAAGATAATTCCAAACTCTTTGACTAAAATTGCAGGAGAAAAAGAGGTGGACTCTATCTTCATGCAACGAGGACTGGCAAAGAGCACAAGTATCATCCTGGATATTCCAATGTCTCGTTTGCATCATGTCCCTTGTGTTAAGATGATCCATCAGTAACAGCCACCCAAAAACCTTGATCTTGACTGTACAGGAGTATTTCCAGATGCACTTGAAGATTGGGTCAATACCCAAATAAGAGAAGGTGAACTCATAGTAGAGCTTAGTCTGATACTCCCCGGATTTAGATGGCCATTTCCAAATATCCTTCTCATGTGGGTCCAAGCTGATGGGTTGCAACAAAGCTTGAAGCTGAGTTAGTTCCAGATATGCTTCCAAAGAGAAGGGAAGGTGGAAACCTTCTACCACCGATTGGTAATCAAAGAAATCCTTGACCATTATCATATCATCAATGGCAAACGAGTGAAACCTAGGGAAACGATCCTTAAGTGCAATCACTCTGTTGTCAATTTGCCATCTATCAAGCCAGAACACCACCATGTCTCCTGCATGCACTTGTGGAGTGGCTAACATACAAAATTTGTCATATAGTTTTAACACATCACGCCATCGAAAGGAGCCACAAAGCTGAGTAACTTGCGGAGCAGATGAATGATAATAAGAATCCCAAATAAGATTAACTCATGGACCATCTTTCTTATTGAATAACTTGAACAAGTGTTTGATCAGAAGGGCTTCATTTTGCACTCCCAAATGAGTGACTCCAAGGCCACAATACTTTTTGGCCTACAAACCAAATCCCATGCAGCAAGGGATTGTCTAGGATTTTCAGTATTTCCTCTCCAAAGACACTTCCTTTCAATCCGTACAATATGCTTGATAATACCCTATGGTATGAATAAGGAGCAGAGGAAATATATGGGCATGGACGTGAGGGCTAACTGAAGGAGCTGAAGTCTACTACCCTGATTGAGGAGACAAGAAGATGCAGATAATCCTCTCTCAATGGGATCAACAAGTGGCAACAGATCATAAATAGTTGGCCTAGATGTACCCATGGGAAAATCAAGATACGTGAAGGGCCTCGAGCCAACAGAGCACCCTAACAGAGCAGCAATTCTGACTCCTTCTTCCTTAGACATATTCATTGGGATTAGGGAGGATTTACTGAAGTTAACACGCAAACCCGTGGAGTCAGCAAAATTCTGTAGCATATCTTTGAGTGCAATTAATTGGCTGTCGACAGCAGGCAAAATAGTCAGTATGTCATTCACGTATTGGAAAATGGGGTAATCATTGGACCTTGTTGGGATTGGCATGGTGAGGATATTACAGCTACACATGTCATTCACCACAGATTGTAGAAGATCAACTACGATTCCAAACAGTAAAGGTGATAAAGGGTCACCTTGACGAACTCCACTTTTACATTTAAAATGCTGACCTGGGACTCCATTTAAAAGAACCAAAGAAGAACCAGATGAAAGTAAGCTACTGACCCAACCATTCCAACGATCGTCAAAACCCTTCCACTTAAGAATAAACAGAAAAGAATTTCAGAGAAACATTTTCATATATTTTTGGAGTTTTTGGTTTTCTTGAACAAGCAAATAAAAGGGAAAAGCAAAAACGAGAAAAACTATTTACACGGGAAAGCTCCCAACAAACAAAAGAAGAACAAGGAAATCTTTTTGGGTTTTCTTTTTAGTATTACAACTAAGCATGCAATGAAAGCAAACTAACTATAACTACCTAATTTTTTTTGGGGGGGGGGGTTTCTAAGGGTTTTCACACACACATGAAGAAAGCGGAAAAATAAAATTAAGCATGGATGATACAATGAAAAAGTGTGAGCACCGACAAATGAAATAAGTGAACATGAATGTAATGTCGGTGAGAAACACGTACTCCCCCAAGCTTAGGCTTTTGGCCTCACTTGGTAATCTATCAGTAGCCTGGATGGTAGTCGGCGTGGTAGCTCACGGAGGTTCTCGGTGCGGATGCCTCGGCATGCCGTGCTGCCTCCACTACCGCATTATGAGATTGGGCCTCGCTCTCAAGAACAAAATATCTTCCTTTGTTGTGATAGTCAAAAAGAGCAAGCTGCTACCTCTTGAGCTTGCGTTGGTTTTCCCTTGAAGAGGAAAGGGTGATGCAGCACAGTAGCAGAAGTATTTACCTCAATTTTTGAGAACCAAGGTATCAATCAAGTAGGAGACTACACGCAAGTGCCTCGTACCTGCACAAACAAACAAGAACCTCGCAACCAATGCGATAAAGGGGTTGTTAATCCCTTGACGGTCACTTACAAAAGTGAGATATGCTAAAAATAATAAGATAAATATTTTTGGTATTTTTGTTATATAGATTGGAAAATAAAGATTGCAAAATAGAAATAGCAAGTTGATAGGAAAATAATAAGATGGAAGATAGACCCGGGGGCCATAGGTTTTACTAGTGGCTTCTCTCAAGATAGCAAATTCTACGATGGGTGAACAAATTACTATCGAGCAATTGATAGAAAAGCGCATACTTATGAGAATGTCTAGGCATGATCATGTATATAGGCATCACATCCGCGACAAGTAGACTGAAACGATTCTACATCTACTACTATTACTCCACACATCGACCGCTATCCAGCATGCATATAGAGTATTAAGTTCATAAGAACAGAGTAACGCATTAGGCAAGATGACATGATGTAGAGGGATAAACTCGAGCAATATGATATAAACCCCATCTTTTTATCCTCGATGGAAACAATACAATACGTGCCTTGCTGCCCCTGCTGTCATTGGGAAAGGGCACTGCATGATTGAACCAAAGCTAAGCACTTCTCCCAGTGCAAGAAAGATCAATCTAGTAGGCCAAACCAAACTGATAATTCGAGGGGACTTGCGAAGATATGTAAATCATGCATAAAAGATTTCAGAGAAGAATCAAATATTGTTCATAGATAATCTTGATCTTAAACCCACAATTCATCGGATCTCGACAAACACACCGCAAAAAGAATTACATCGAATAGATCTCCAAGAGAATTGAGGAGAACTTTGTATTGAGATCCAAAGAGAGAGAGGAAGCCATCTAGCTAATAACTATGGACCCGAAGGTCTGTGGTAAACTACTCACACATCATCAGAGAGGCCACGCGGTGTTGATGTAGAAGCCCTCCGTGATCGATTCCCCCTCCGGCGGAGCGCCGGAAAAGACCCCAAGATGGGATCTCACGGGTATAGAAGGTTGCGGCGGTGGAAATAGACTTTCGTGGTGCTCCTGGATGTTTTCGGGGTATGTGGTTATATATAGGAGGAAGAAATACGTCGGTGGAGCTGCGAGGGGCCCACGAGGGTGGGGGTGCGCCTACCCCTGCGAGTGCCCTCCTGCCTCGTGGCCTCCTCCCTTCTTTCTTGATGTCCACTCCAAGTCTCCTGGATCACGTTTGTTCCAAAAATAAATCTCTCGAAGGTTTCATTCCGTTTGGATTCTGTTTGATATTCCTTTTCTATGAAACACTGAAATAGAAAAAACAGCAATTTGCACAGGGCCTTTGGTTAATAGGTTAGTCCCAAAAAATAATATAAAAAGGTATATTAAAGCCCATTAAACATCCAAAACAGATAATATAGTAACATGTAACAATAAAAAATTATAGATACGTTGGAGACATATCAAGCATCTCCAAGCTTAATTCCTGCTCGTCCTCGAGTAGGTAAATGATAAAAAAAACATAATTTTTGATGTGGAAAGCTACCTAGCATAATTCTTAATGTAATTTTGTTTATTGTGGCATGAATGTTCAGATACGAAAGATTCAAGACAAAAGTTTAATATTGACATAAAAATAATAATACTTCAAGCATACTAGCAAAGCAATTATGTCCTCTCAAAATAATATGGCCAAAGAGAGTTATCCCTACAAAATCATATAGTCTGGCTATGCTCCATCTTCACCACACAAAATATTTAAATCATGCACAACCCCAATGACAAGCCAAGCAATTGTTTCATACTTTTGATGTTCTCAAACTGTTTCAATCTTCACGCAATACATGAGCGTGATCCATGGACATAACACTATAGGTGGAATAGAATGGTGGTTGTGGAGAAGACAAAAAGGAGAAGATAGTCTCCATCAACTAGGTGTATCAACGGGCTATGGAGATGCCCATCAATAGATATCAATGTGAGTGAGTAGGGATTGCCATGCGACGGATGCACTAGAGCTATAAGTGTATGAAAGCTCAACAAAAGAACTAAGTGGGTGTGCATCCAACTCGCTTGCTCACGAAGACCTAGGGCATTTTGAGGAAGCCCATCATTGGAATATACAAGTCAAGTTCTATAATGTACAATTCCCACTAGTATATGAAAGTGACAACATAGGAGACTCACTATCACGAAGATCATGGTGCTACTTTGAAGCACAAGTGTGGTAAAAGGATAGTAACATTGTCCCTTCTCTCTTTTTCTCTCATTTTTTATTTCTTTTCGTCCGGAGTCTCATCCCGACTTGTGGGGGAATCATAGTCTCCATCATCCTTTCCTCACTTGGGACAATGCTCTAATAATGGTGATCATCACACTTTTATTAACTTACAACTCAAAAAATTACAACTTGATACTAGAACAAAATATGACTCTATGTGAATGCCTCCGGCGGTGTACCGGGACGTGCAATGACTCATGAGTGACATGTATGAAAGAATTATCAAGGTGGCTTTGCCACAAATACGATGTCCACTACATGAAGCAGTATGACAATGATGAAGCGTGTCATAGCAAACGGAACGGTGGTAAGTTGCATGGCAATATATCTCGGAATGGTTATGAAAATGCTATGATAGGTAGATATGGTGGCTATTTTGAGGAAGGTATATGGTGGGTTTATGGTACCGTCGAAAGTTGCGCAGTACTAGAGAGGCTAGCAATGGTGGAAGGGTGAGAGTGCGTATAATCCATGGACTCAACATTAGTCATAAAGAACTCACATACTTATTCCAAAAATCTATTAGCTATTGAAAAAAAGTACTACGCGCATGCTCCTAGGGGGATAGATTGGTAGGAAAAGACCATCGCTCGTCCCCGACCACCACTCATAAGGAAGACAATCAAAAAATAAATCATGCTCCGACTTCTTCACATAACGGTTCACCATACATGCATGCTACGGGAATCACAAACTTTAGAACAAGTATTTATCAAATTCACAACTACTCAACTAGCATGACTCTAATATCACCATCTTCATATCTCAAAACAATCATCAAGTATCAAACTTCTCATAGTATTCAATGCACTTTTTATGATAGTTTTTATTATACCCATCTTGGATGCCTATCATATTAGGACTAATCTTATAGCCAAAGAAAATTACCATGATGTTCTAAAGGACTCTCAAAATGATATAAGTGAGTCATGAGAGATCAATAATTTCTACAAAATAAAACCACCACTGTGTTCTTAAAGATATAAGTGAAGCACTAGAGCAAAATTTTCTAGCTCAAAAGATATAAGTGAAGCACATAGAGTATTCTAATAAATTCCGATTCATGTGTGTCTCTACAAAAGGTGTGTACAACAAGAATGATTGTGGTAAATTAAAATCAAAGACTCAAATCATACAAGACGCTCCAAGCAAAACACATATCATGTGGTGAATAAAAATATAGCCTCAAGTAAAGTTACTGATAGACGAAGACAAAAGAGGGGATGCCTTCCGGGGCATCCCCAAGCTTAGGCTTTTGGTTGTCCTTGAATTTTACCTTGGGGTGCCTTGGGAATCCCCAAGCTTAGGCTCTTGCCACTCCTTATTCCAAAATCCATCAAATCTTTACCCAAAACTTGAAAACTTCACAACAGAAAACTCAACATAAAATCTCATGAGCTCCCTTAGTATAAGAAAACAAACCACCACTTCAAGGTACTGTAGTGAACTCATTATTTATTTATATTGGTGTTAAACCTACTGTATTCCAACTTCTCTATGGTTCATACCCGCCGATACTAGCCATAGATTCATTAAAATAAGCAAACAACACACGAAAAACAGAATCTGTCAAAAACAGAACAGTCCGTAGTAATCTGTAGGTTCGAATATTTCTGTAACCCCAAAAATTCTGAAATAAATTGGTGGACGTGAGGAATTTGTCTATTAATCATCTGCAAAAAGTATCAACATAATAGCACTCTCCAGTAAACAATGGTAGCAAATCTCGTGAGCGCTAAAGTTTCTGTTTTTTACAGCAAGATCGCTAAGACTTCCCCCAAGTCTTCCCAAAGGTTCTACTTGGCACAAACACTAATTAAAAGCATAAAACCACATATAATAAGAAGCTAGATGAATTATTTATTACTAAACAGGAACAAAAATAAAGAAACAAAAATAAAATTGGGTTGCCTCCCAACAAGCGCTGTCGTTTAACGCCCCTAGCTAGGCATAAAAACAAGAATATATATAGGTATTGTCATCTTTGGTATGCAATCCATAAGTGGCTCCCATAATAGATTCCTAAGGTAATTTAATTTTATTTCTAGTAAAGTGTTTCATGCCTTTACTTAACTGAAATTGGAATCTAATGTTTCCTTCTTTCATATCAATAATTGCACCAATCGTTCTATGGAAAGGTCTACCATGAATAATAGGACATGAATGATTGCAATCTATATCAAGAACAATGAAATCTACGGGCACATAATTCCTATTTGCAACAATAAGAACATCATTAATACTTCCCATAGGTTTCTTAATAGTGGAATCCGCAAGGTACAAGTTTAAAGAACAATCATCAAAATCACGGAAACCTAACACATCACACAAAGTTTTTGGAATCGTGGAAACACTAGCACACAAATCACATAAAGCATAGAATTCATGATCTTTAATTTTAATTTTAATAGTAGGTTCCCACTCATCATAAAGTTTTCTAGTGATAGAAACTTCTAATTCAAGCTTTTCTTCATAAGATTTCATTAAAGCATGAACAATATGTTTGGTAAAAGCTTTATTTTGATCATAAGCATGAGGAGAATTTAGCACGGATTGCAACAAGGAAATACAATCTATCAAAGAGCAATTATCATAATTAAATCCATTGAAATCCAAAATAGTGGGTTCATTGCTATGTAAAATTTTGACCTCTTCAATCCCACTTTTACCAATTTTTGCATCAAGATGTGAAAACTCCGAATCATTGGGACGCCCTTTAGATAAAGTTGACTCATCTCCAGTCCCATCATTATCAAGATTCATATTGCAAAAAAAAGATTTAATAGGATACACATCAATCACTTTTAGATCTTCATCCTTATTATCGTGAAAACTAGAAGAACACACTTTTATAAAGCAATCTTTTCTACCACGCATCCTAGCGGCTCTTTCTTTGCACTCATCAATGGAAATTCTCATGGCTTTGAGAGACTCATTGATATCATGCTTAGGTGGAATATATCTAAGTTTCAAAGAATCAACATCAAGAGAAATTCTATCCATGTTCCTAGCCAACTCATCAATCTTAGGCAATTTTTCTTCAAGCAAAGCATTGAAATTCTTTTGAGAAATCATGAATTCTTTAACACTAGTATCAAAATCAGAGGGCATATTATTAAAATTTCCATAAGAGTTATTGTAGGAATTACCATAATTATTAGAGGAATTACTAGGAAATAGCCTAGGATTAAAGTTTCCTCTGTAAGCGTTGTTACCAAAATTGTTCCTACCAACAAAATCCACATCCATAGATTCATTATTATTCTAAATCAAAGTAGACAAATGCATATCATTAGGATCACAGGAAACACTCTTATTAGCAAACAATTTCATAGATTCATCCATATTTCCACTCAAAACATTAATTTCTTCTATAGCATGAACCTTTTTACTAGTAGATCTTTCAGTGTGCCATTGAGAATAGTTAACCATAATATTATCTAGGAGTTTAGTAGCTTCTCCCAAAGTGATTTCCATAAAAGTGCCTCCCGTGGCTGAATCTAAAAGATTTCTAGAAGCAAAATTCAATCCATCATAAAAAATTTGTATGATCATCCATAAATTTAATGCATGAGTAGGGCAATTAGGTACATTAATTTCATCCTCTCCCAATCTTGTGCAACATGCTCAAGATCAAGTTGCTTAAAATTCATGATATCATTTCTAAGAGAGATGATCTTAGCGGGAGGAAAATACTTAGAGATAAAAGCATCTTTGCACTTATTCCATGAATCAGTACTATTTTTAGGCAAAGACGAAAACCAAGTTTTAGCACGATCTCTAAGCGAAAACAGAAATAGCTTCAATTTCACAATATCACAATATCATTATCCACATCTCTCTTCTTTTTCATATCACATAAATCAACACAGCTGTTTAGATGGGTAGCGACATCTTCACTAGGAAGGCCAGAAAACGTATCTTTCATGACAAGATTCAGCAAGGCAGTTTTAATTTCACAACATTCAGCATCGGTAAGAGGAGCAATCGGAGTGCTAATAAAATCATTATTGTTGGTATTGGAGAAGTCACACAATTTAGTATTATCTTGAGCCATTGTGACAAACAATCAATACACAAGCAAACAAGAGGCAAACGAAAAGAAGGCGAACAGAAAAAGGCTAACAGAAAGGAGGACGAATAAAACGGCAAGGGTGAAGTGGGGGATAGGAAAATGAGAGGCAAATGGCAAATAATGTAATGCGAGGGATAAGATTTTGTGATGGGTACTTGGTATGCCTTGACTTGTGCGTAGATCTCCCCGGCAACGGCGCGAGAAATCCTTCTTGCTACCTCTTGAGCTTGCGTTGGTTTTCCCTTGAAGAGGAATGGGTGATGCAGCACAATAGCGTAAGTATTTCCCTCGGTTTTTGAGAACCAAGGTATCAATCCAGTAGGAGACTACACGCAAGTCCCTCGTACCTGCACAAACAAACAAGAACCTCGCAACCAACGCGATAAAGGGGTTGTCAATCCCTTCACAGTCACTTACGAAAGTGAGATTTGATAAATATAATTAGATAAATATTTTTGGTATTTTTGTTATATAGATTGGAAAATAAAGATTGCAAAATGGAAATAGCAAGTTGATAGGAAAATAATATGATGGAAGATAGACCCGGGGGCCATAGATTTCACTAGTGGCTTCTCTCAAGATATCAAATTCTATGGTGGGTGAACAAATTACTGTCGAGCAATTGATAGAAAAGCGCATAGTTATGAGAATATCTAGGCATGATCATGTATATAGGCATCACATCCACGACAAGTAGACCGAAATGATTCTGCATCTACTACTATTACTCCACACATCGACCGCTATCCAGCATGCATCTAGAGTATTAAGTTCATAAGAACAGAGTAACGCATTAGGCAAGATGACATGATGTAGAGGGATAAACTCAAGCAATATGATATAAACCCCATCTTTTTGTCCTCGATGACAAAAATACATATTTTTGCCTTGCTGCCCCTGCTGTCACCGGGAAAGGACACCACAAGATTTACCCCAAAGCTAAGTGAGGGAGTCCTGGACTAAGGGGTCCTCGGGCGTCCGGCCTGTTATCTATGGGCCGGACTGATGGGCTGTGAAGATACGAAGACCGAAGACTACACCCGTGTCCGGATCAGACTCTCCTTGGCGTGGAAGGCAAGCTTGGTGAACAACTATGAAGATTCCATCTTATGTAACCGACTCTATGTAACCATAAATTCCCCCGGTGCCTATACAAACCGGAGGGTGTAGTCCGGAAAGGATATACTCAATACCTTAGTCATACAGGCTAGACTTATAGGGTTTAGCCATTACGATCTCGTGGTAGATAACCTCTTGTAATACTAATATTCATCAATATCAATCAAGCAGGACGTAGGGTATTACCTCCATCAAGAGGGCCCGAACCTGGGTAAAACTTCGTGTCCCCTATGTCCTGTTACCAGCAACCTCAGACGCACAGTTCGGGACCCCCCTACCTGAGATCCGCCGGTTTTGACACCGACATTGGTGCTTTCATTGAGATTTCCACTGTGCCGCTGTCGTAGAGGTTGATGGCTCGACTTATTGTCAAGGAAAATATCACCTCAGGAGGAGCTCTGGCCTCGGGCCAAACCCTTCGGCTGGGCAGTTTTACCATGATGGACCGCTCGGCCTCTGAGCCGATGAGGATGACCTCCCGAGTCATCGAGAAACGCATCTGCGTTGATTCTGAATACACCAAACGGATGGATCCGACGGAGTTATCGTCTTTGAACGAACTCCTAGATCACATTGCCGCCTTGGGAGTCGCTACAGATACGATCGGATTGGGATTAAACCCAACCAGAGAGAGATTAATTCTCCACCGATCACCCACCAAATAGCGGTAGTCGAGGAGCAAGATAACCCTTCCTCTATACTAAGGACGAATTACGTTCGGATCTCCGACCTCGAGAAGCCGGACACCTACCGGCAGAAAGACATGCCTCGTCCTTTGAACTTGGATTCAGACGGTGGGCTTCAAAAATCAAAAGATACTCCGGAGCCCGGACTGTTCAGTCCGGAAAAACCTCAGACTCCGGATCATTGATTGGGTCAGGGTCTAGATCCAACTCCACCCACCCACCCAGACATAAGCACTCTCACGAGCATCCAACAGCAGCCCCAGGAAACGGTCCACCACTTTTGGGCCAGATTCCTCCTTGTCAAGGACAATGTCAACGATTGCCGCGATGAGGACGCAATAGCAGCATTCTGCAACAACTGCACGAACGAAGAACTCCTCAACGCCGTTAATCGCCGCTGCATACTACACTTTGCCGACTTGGCAACTATTGTATAGAAGTACAGCGCAATGGAGAGTGCCTGGAGAGATTAGACAGTCTGTGGGCTATCGGTCCCAACTCAACCACTGGTCCAGGCAAAAAGGACGCACCCCTGTAACACGCCCAGACCAATAGCCAAAAAATGCAAAACCATTACACGGTGCGGAACCGTTCTAGAGGGATGGCTTGATGGCCCATGCAAAATACACACCACCCCGAATACCATACCAACCCACAGCTTTAGAGCATGTTGGATACTCCGGCAGGTAGCCAAAAAAGGCGAGGACATCCTCACCAAAGACACCCCAGAGCAACACCCTCCAGAAGATGACAAACCCAGAGTCCTAACAGTCTTTGAGACATTCACTTCAAACAATAGGTGCAAAAGAGCACTCCGCAAACTCGCCGAAGTCTGCCAGATCGCAACAATAAACCCTTGGAACGACACAGCGATAACCTTTAACGCTGGCGACGAATCAAAACACAGGACAGTCCAAACACTAGCTTCCTTGGTCCTCAGCCCAATTGTGCATGGCTTTCGGCTCACCAAGGTTATCATGGACGGCGGCGGCGGACTGAACCTCATCTATGAGGATACAATACGAAAAATGTAAATAGATAGGAGTCGCATCGAGCAAAGGAGCACGACCTTCCAAGGAATCATTCCCAGTCGGGAGGCATGGTGTGCGGGAAAAATCACACTCGACGTGGTATTCGGCATGCCGGAGAACTATCGGTCCGAAGAGATAACCTTCCAGCTGGCCCCCTTCAACAACGGATATCACACCCTCTTAGGGCGAGATGCATTTACGCGCTTTCAAGCAATACCCCATTACGGGTACATGAAGCTTAAGATGCCCGAGCCCAACGGTATAATCACTCTAGTTAGTGATCTGGACATAGCTCTCCGCGCCGAGAATAAAACCGCGTCCCTGGCCCTTGAGGCATTATCTGAAGCCCTCGCGGCCGAAGAGTTAACCATGCTGCGCTCCACGGTGGACAAATATGATGTGGTCCTAGACAAACGACCCAAATCCACCTTATTCAAACCGACAGAAGAAATATTCTAATTCCAAGTCCATCCAACAGACCCTAAGAAGACAACATCCATCGGAGCACAACTAGACCCGACGGCTGACGCCGCTCTACGAGAGTTCCTGCGCGAGAATTGGGATATATTCACCTGGCACCCTTCCGATATGCCAGGAATCCCACGCGAGCTGGCCGAACATAGCCTCAATATATTGAAGGGACACAAGTCGGTCAAGCAAACACTATGGCGCTTTTCCGAACCCAAACGCCAAGCAATGGGGGAAGAGCTAGCCAAGTTAATCGAGGCTGGACTCATTAGAGAAATAAAACATCCGGACTGGCTAGCAAATTTGGTGATGGTACCAAAGAAGGACAAATCCTGGCGCATGTGCGTCGATTTCAAAGACCTCAACGAGGCATGCCCCAAGGATTCCTCCCCCCTCCCCCGCATCGATCAAATCATTGACGCCACTGCAGGACACGACTCACTATGTTTTCTTGACGCATATTCCGGATACCATCAAATCAAAATGAAGGAATCCGACCAAGCTGCAACAGCATTCATCACCCCATATGGGCCATTCTGCTTCAACACCATGCCCTTTGGGCTCAAGAATGCTGGCGCCACATACCAACGCATGATTCAAACATGGCTGGAGAAACATATCGGCAAAACAGTTGAAGCTTATGTGGATGACATCGTCATCAAAACTAGGCACGTCGAAACACTAATAGACGATTTACGTCTCACATTTGACAACCTTTGTGTGTATGACATTAAGCTCAATCCGGAAAAATGCGTTTTCGGCGTCCCTGCTGGAAAGCTGCTGGGCTTCATCGTTTCCAATAGAGGAATTGAGGCAAACCCAGCCAAAATCCGAGCTTTTTCACAATTGGCTAAGCCAACAGACCTTAAACAAGTTCAAAATCTCACGGGTTGCATAGCAGCTCTAAGCCGCTTTATCTCCAGATTAGGAGAAAAGGCACTGCCACTCTATCGCCTTCTACGGTGAACCGACCACTTCGAGTGGACGGACGTGGCAACAGCCGGACTGGAGGAAATAAAAGCCCTTTTTGCGAGCAATCAAATCCTAGCCGCACGAAACGCCGGTGAACCGATGTTATTATACATATCGGCAACACATCAAGTGGTGAGTGTCATACTCGTCGTCGAACGAGAACAGGACGGGCATAAATTCCCACTTCAGAAGCCAGTATACTACATATCTACTGTCCTTACACCATGCAAATCCTGGTACCCTCATTATCAAAAGATAGCATACGCAGTCTTCATGGCATCCCGAAAGCTCCGTCACCACTTTCAGGAGTGTTCGATCACGGTGGCCTCCGAAGTACCACTCAATGACATAATAACCAACCGCGATGCTACGGGTCGGATTGCCAAATGGGCCATCGAGCTCCTCCCATTTGACATTACATATAAACCACGTCGAGCTATCAAATCCCAGGTACTAGCCGAATTTGTCGCCGAATGGACAGAGGCCGAACTCCCTAAAGAATACGACACATACTCCAATTGGGTCATGTATTTCGATGGCTCCAAAATGCTGGCAGGGTTAGGTGCGGGCGATGTTTTAACGTCCCCTAGTGGAGACATCGTTCAGTACGTCCTCCAAATACTGTACACAGACTCCAATAACGCAGCCGAATATGAGGCCTTATTACATGGTCTCCGGATGGCTGTCTCCATGGGCATACAACGCCTATAGGTGCGCGGGGACTCAAACCTAGCAATATCTCAAATAAATGGAGACTTCGACGCCAAAGATCCAAAGATGGCAGTGTATCGTAACGCAGTCATAAGAATGTCGGCCCGGTTCGAGGGGCTCGAGTTCCATCATATGGCTCGAGAAAGTAATCAAGCGGCGGATGTTCTTGCTCATATCGGCGCTAAGCGCGACCCCATCCCACCTAATATCTTTCTGGAAAGGATTTTTAAGCCATCCGTGGTGTGGCAGTGGGAAACGACAATACTAGTCCGGATCCAAACATATCCCCAGATTCCGGAAACACCAACGCCGTTGGGGGCTCAGCCACCGAAATAACACCGTTGGCACATCTCATCATGGCAGTCATTTCCCCATGGACCGAACCCTTCCCGATGTATCTTAACAGGAAGGAAGTTCCTGAGGACCAGAATGAGGCCCGCTGCATTGTCCGGTGTTCAAAAGCCTAGAAGGTTCATGATGGAGAGCTCTATAAGAAAAGCGCTACCGAAGTCCTTCAACGATGTATATCCGCGGAAGAGGGGCGGCAGCTCTAGGCTGAAATTCACGCCGGACTCGGTGGTCACCACGCCGCAGCTTGGGCCCTTGTTAGCAAGGCCTTCCGTACAGGGTTTTATTGGTCGACGGCCCGAGCAGATGCGCAAGACCTTGTCCAACATTGCGTCGGATGCCAACTCTTTGCCAAGCAAAGCCATATGCCCCCCACTGCCTTACAAAAAATCCCCGTCACATGGCCTTTTGCGGTCTAGGGGCTCGATATGGTCGGACCCCTTAAAGGGGGAAGTCATAAGAGAAAGTATCTGGTGGTCATGGTGGATAAATTCACTAAGTGGATAGAGGCCAAACCAGTCAAAACGGCCGAAGCGGGGCCAGTAATAGATTTCATATCCGGCGTGGTACACCATTACGGTGTCCCGCACAGTATAATCACCGATAATGGCTCCAACTTTACAGCCGATGAGGTGAAAACCGGGTGCACTAATCTAGGCATTAAGCTCGATTACGCCTCTGTCTATCACCCGCAGACAAACAGTCAAGGCGAACGGTTTAATGGTCTTATTATGAGCGGCATCAAACCCAGACTAGTTCGGTCTTTGAAGGAATCGGACAAGCACTGGGTGGAGGAACTTGACTCCGTACTCTGGGGGCTGCGGACCACGCCCAACCGCACTACCGGATATACACCCTTCTTCATGGGGTACGGTGCGGAAGCAATGTTACCCTACGATATTATTCATGACTAACCTGAGTGCGTATGTACGAAGAGAGAGAAGCCGAGCTAGATTGGTAGGACAGCTTAGATACCTTGGAGGAGGAGTGCAACGTCGCAAAAGCCCGTTCCGCGTATTATCAACAACAGGCTCGCAGGTACCAAAGCAGAGAAGTGCGGGCCAAGACTTATAACGTTGGCGAACTCGTTGTACGCTTGCCGGAGAAGAAAAAGGACAAACTCAAACCCAAGTGAGAGGGTCCCTTCATCATTGACGAAGTTCTCACCGGAGGATTGTACCGCCTATGTGATGCGTCAGACAATCACCTAGAGCCGAACCCCTGGAACGTAGCCAGACTATGATGATTTTATGCCTAGGACTAAACTCTGTGTTCTTTTCCTCCCTCCTGTTAGTATAGTTATTTTTCTTCCCTCTCTTTTCGTTTTTTACCTTTTTTTTATTTAGCCTTATGGCTTTAGTACAGCTTGACCATCCCTACCTGATGCGTACATCTCTAAATATGTACGTTGATTATACTTGGGGGCTTCTCGTACGGAAGCTTGCGACTATTCTTCGAGCACCAAGCTCAGCACATATGCGTTTTTTCCATATGTACCTTCTCTTCGCCATTATATGCATCGATATGACTTAAGTTTTTGCCAAGCTGTGTTGCCTAGCTCCTGTGCTTATGACCTACGTTCCCGTTAGTTTGGCTAGGGCATAAAGGGAGCACCTCCGCGATTGTTACTGCAGGGTCATCCAGATGTGTACCTCAGACTGGGTGAAGCCGAAAGCTAGCATTCTTAAGGGAATATTCGGTCGGCGAATTAAAGGTGTTTCCGCATTCACTCCATTGTGAACCCCGGATGTTACTTACTCTAAGAGTTTTTCAATCACAGTTCGGACATGGACATTAAATGCATGCACACCCAGGGAAAGGAACCCTTAACGGAACTATTCTCTCTGGAAGATGTTTCTTACATAATGTAATATAACATAACTAGCCGGATACACATTGTCTGTTCGAGCAATTATGACCCCTATGCCTGGTTTCCACGCATACCCCAGTATATTCTGCCGCTAGGGTATTCGGAAACACTCCGCACCTTCGGGTCCAGAGGTTGAAGCGAAAAGGTCGGCGATGACAATTGTTTTTATTATCCAGCTAGAAGGAAAGTACATAGTCACTCACGACTCAAATACTTCCTCCTCTATACCATCTAAAAGGCGGTCTAATTATAATCCTGTTGGGAATATTTGGCGGCCACCTCTACTTGGTCATATACTAAACTAACGGGAATTTCTTCCCCATTCGGACCTAGCGGTCCGACACGAGCCATGTGATTAGGATCCAGCTTGGTATATCGCATCTTCACCATGGCCCAGGCCTCTGGCGCACCCTCTCGGCTTGCCGATATCTTCCACAGTCGGATACGCCGCCGCGCTCCCTTGAACAGCTCTACCAGCTTCTCCATACTTCCTGGAAGGGAGTCGGATGGCCATAAGGCCTTGGCAACACTCCGCATCTCCTGCCGAGCTTGCTCGTACAACTGCGACAGCCTTTGCAGAAGATCACTTGATGATCCGGACACCTCCTCTTTGGGGCGCTTCGTTAATATACCTGCAATTACAGCTATATCAGCTATTGTTACCTCCAAACTGTTATAAGATAAAAGCGGCCAGATACTGAATATGCCGCCTCACAGCTTCTTGTTCTCCTTCACAGAATCCGCTAGCTGAGCTCGCACATCTTTCAGTTCTTCACCCAGTTTGGTGTTCGAATCTTGGAGTTTCTTTTTCTCTTGAACGACTTTTGTCAATACACGCTCGCCCGTTGCTAGTAGCTTTTTGGCTTTGTGTTCTTCGCTTCGAGCGGCGTCCAGCTGCTCTTGTAATTGGTCTAACAACCCAACACAAAGATAAGCACCCAGATTCACACTATCGATGTACCATTATGAATTCTCGATAGAGGGAAATATTACCAGCAGATGCCTTGTATTTCTCCAGTTCGGCATTGGCAGCGAGCAGCTGGCGCTGACACTTTTGTAGTTCGTAAGCTATCAGGGTGATCTTCTCCATAAGCACCTGGTTGTACAATGATCCTTAAATTAGTTGTTTCAACTCCTTTTAAGTCTCGGGGGCTACTGGCATATGGTTATCATAGTCAGACAAAAAAAATTTACTTGCACATCTTTCAAATGCTGCCTTGTGGCCCTGTTAAGCCCATCCCGAGCAACTCGGATGTATGCATCGGCCGAGTTGAAGGCGTTAAACGACTCTTCTAAAAAGTTAGGGTCTTGTAAAATGGCCCGGCAGCGTCGATGATTCATGGCACTCTCCACTTCCGAGTTGGTGACGGATACATCATCCGAGTCCTTGACTGGAGGACAGTTCGGCGTCGCCCCCGCATCAGCCCCTGTCCTCACGACAGGATTTGAATCCTGGCTGCGGGGAGTACGGCCGCTCGAACCTCTGGATATAGTCCGGCGCACCTTTTTCCTAACACATGGAAAACGGGGAGGTCACGGTTGGACAAGACTGCCCAGGTGCACATTGGCAAATTCATACCTCTTCGACAAAGGACCGGTCGTGTCTTCGTTTGCTCTCCTCTTGTGTGGTTCGCCTCGTGTGGAGGACACTCTCTTCGGAGGTACCCCTGGGGCGGTACGGCGCGCTAAACCCTTCCCCTTTTGAGCACATGATGGTGCGATGGGTGAGAAGGAAGGAGAGGATTCTTGTGGATAAGGTGTCTTTGAATTACTTACGTGTGAAGATGGAAGGAGGCCAGGGTAATTGGCGATAATGGGTACATATGTATCATCGTAGCTCATCTGATAGAATGTCCCCTCCTCAAGCTCCACGAATATGTCCGGATCTTCTTCATATCCGGGGTCAAGATCCCGGTTGTGATTCTCCGGCTAAGGGGCAGGGTCATAGATCCCCTCGACAACCTTTGGCCATTCCTGTTAGGAGCAGATAAGATGCTGCTTGTCAACGCAGGATCCAGGGACAGGACAAAATAAGCGGGGCCGAACCTTACCCAGCTGGGAGGGTTGTACATGGAAAGTCCGTCTCGATGTTGGAGACGACTGAACTCCTCCTTCTCCCCTTTATACAGCTCGATCAGAATCTTGGCTAGAGCAGCGAGGGTCTTTGGGCCCTTTCGGCCGTAACGTGAGGCGTCGTCTTCTCCGTTATAATGCCACATGGGCAGTCCTCGGTATTAGAGTGGTTGGACCCCCCGCGTTATAGAAATCGCCATCACCTCAACTATTGACAATCCGGACTGGACAAGAGTTTTAATCTTGCCCAGTAGCAAGCTGATCTCCGCGCTATCCTCTTCCTCGAGGCTCCGAGGACACCAGTTGTGGCGCTTCTTCAGCGGAGCGTTTGAAAACTCGGGGAGGCCTAAGCGGACGGGGTCGGGTAGAGCGACATCTTCAATGTAGAACCATTTGGAAGGCCACTCTTCAGGAGCTTTCTTCGGCGTGCCGGACAGGTATCCGGTCCCGGCAATGCGCCACACTTCGGCTCCTCCCACTTCAAAAATTGATCTACCTTGACTGCGAGGGACGAGGCAGAACAATCTTCTCCATAAATCAGAATGGGCCTCGCAACCCAGGAATAATCCGCATAGGGCGACATAACCCGCAATGTGGAGGATGGAGCCGGGAGTAAAATTGTGCAGCTGGAGGCCATAGTACTCCATCAGCCCTCGGAGGAATGGGTGAATTAGAAACCCCACTCCCCTCAGTAGATAGGGGACGAAGCACACCCTTTCTCCCGCAGACGGATTGGGAAAATCCTCTACCTAGGTTTTTCCGTTGAAGGAGGCCAACCCTGCTCGAACAGGGACCAGATCTGTTGGAGGGAGAAATCCCTGCGCTTACAGCTTCGCCAATCGGCTATGGGACACAGAGCACCTCTCCCACTCGCCTTTCTCTAGGTTGGAACGGGAAGAGGAGCTGGGATTGTTGGCCATGTTGGAATGGTCTTTCCTGGCGGTCTCTGAGGATTTTCTCCGCTTGGTGCCGAAAGGATCTGAGATCCAATCTCTTTAAATAGAAGCTCTTCCTTGCAGGATTGGGGTGTTATTTGCAAAATGATACACTGACTGTCTGCATTCGCTCGACATGTGGAAAACGAGGACATTAAGCGCGCAGAAGCCAAGGGGAGACATCAAATCTACGGCCGAATACACTACTTAGAAATCATTAAAGGAGGAACCCGCCTTGCAATACCGAATACAATCTGTGTGCCGAACACCTTGCTATTGAAGACTGGTTCGGGGGCTACTGAGGGAGTCCTGGACTAAGGGGTCCTCGGGCGTCCGGCCTGTTATCTATGGGCCGAACTGATGGGCTGTGAAGATACGAAGACCGAAGACTGCACCCGTGTCCGGATGGGACTCTCCTTTGCGCGGAAGGCAAGCTTGGCGAACAACTATGAAGATTACATCGTATGTAACCAACTCTTTGTAACCCTAGATTTCCCCGGTGCCTATATAAACCAGAGGGTGTAGTCCAGAAAGGATATACTCAATACCTTAGTCATACATGCTAGACTTATAGGGTTTAGCCATTACGACCTCGTGGTAGATCAACTCTTGTAATACTCATATTCATCAATATCAATCAAGCAGGACGTAGGGTATTACCTCCATCAAGAGGGCCCGAACCTGGGTAAAACTTTGTGTCCCCTATCTCCTATTACGAGCAACCTCAGACGCATAGTTTGGGACCCCCTATCCGAGATCTGCCGGTTTTGACACCGACACTAAGCACTTCCCCCATTGCAAGAAATATCAATCTAGTAGGCCAAACCAAACTGATAATTCGAAGATGCTTGCAAAGATATTTAAATCATGCATAAAAGATTTTAGAGAAGAATCAAATATTGTTCCTAGATAATCTTGATCATAAACCCACAATTCATCGGATCTCGACAAACACAGCGCAAAAAGAATTACATCGAATAGATCTCCAAGAGAATTGAGGAGAACTTTGTATTGAGATCCAAAGAGCGTGAAGAAGCCATCTAGCTAATAACTATGGACCCAAAGGTCTGTGGTAAACTACTCACACATCATCAGAGAGGCTATGGTGTTGATGTAGAAGCCCTTCGTGATCGAGTCCCCCTCCAGCGGAGCGCCAGAAAATACCCCGAGATGGGATCTCACGGGTACAGAAGGTTGCGGTAGTGGAAATAGGGTTTCGTGGTGCTCCTGGATGTTTTCGGGGTATATGGTTATATATAGGAGGAAGAAGTACGTCGGTGGAGCTGCGAGGCGCTCACGAGGGTGGGGGCGCGCCTACCCCCATGGGCGCGCCCTCCTGCCTCGTGGCCTCCAAGCTTCTTTCTTGACGTCCACTCCAAGTCTCTTGGATCACGTTTGTTCCAAAAATAACTCTCCCGAAGGTTTCATTCCGTTTGGATTTCGTTTGATATTCATTTCCTACGAAACACTGAAATAGGCAAAAAATAGCAATTTGCACTAAGCCTTTGGTTAATAGGTTAGTCCCAAAAGTAATATAAAAAGGTATATTAAAGCCCGTTAAACATCCAAAACAGATAATATAATAGCATGGAACAATAAAGAATTATAGATGCATTGCAGATGTATCACAGGCGCATGTAAATATGTCTGGACAACAGATGTTTGGTTAAACAACAGATTGTAAGTGAAGTTATGAATTTTTAAAGCATCAAAGTCTAAATACTGCATGGGTAGGATAGGGTCAAAGGGCAAAGGTGAAACACCCAGCCCTCATGGTAAACGCGTGGCATATATTCCACCAAAGAAATGGCCACTGTTAGCATTATTCTACAGTCTGCGTGCAACAATCGCTCCAAGGTTATAACTCCTTTCACCGGTGAGAGCGGTGCGTATGAGGTTCAAGTCTGGAGCACAAAGCGTACTATAGTCTTGGTTGCCTACTGTACATTACCCATTAAATAATGCAATGTACTGAATTGTGGGAAAATGAATGCTCTTTATTCTACCTTGTGTCACTACCCTTGTCTCACTGTAGCAAAGACTAGTCAAGAATGATTGGTACTCAGCCCTTGGCGGTTTGTCAAGCGAACCCCATAATGGGAGTTTGCAATGGTGAGCAAAACTCTACTGAGATGGTAAATGATTTTTCATAAAGCTAGAATGACATCCTAGACTCATGGGGATGGAATTTAAATCCTTTGACAGATGATTCAGTAAGAGTGTGGCGTTGCTCGCACTTATCTGAAATGTAGGGACCGAGACCAGCATTGTGAACATATTTCTCAAATTCCTCCTTAATGCCCACACACATCATATAATCATTGCAAGGCCATAAGCATGTTTTAGGCTGCATCTCGAATGGAACTTTCACTTGGTTCGACATAAGACAGACGAGCGGAGGTGTCACTAGAAGATGCCCCCGAGGATCTCCTCCTTGAAGAACTCCTTCTAAATAGGTTCATCATGTTCGCGTACAATTTTCTGAAAATTTTTGAGTGAAAAAAATTTATCAACAAAACTTTATAAGATTGATAGCAACTACTCATAGGGATACATAGGGGCCATAGCAAGCATTCAAACTACTTAGAACTCTAAGAATTCAACATGCAAGCTCAAATACAGCAGCATCAAGAGTAGCTAATAATTCAAAATATAAACCACTAAAACAAAAACTAATTGGACAAATGGTGGAGTCACATACCAAGCAACAATCCCCCGAAAACAGTTTTGAAATGGAGCTTGGAGCAAAGAGATCGAAATCCGCGGGTTTGAGGGTAAGAACATGGGAGAGAGAGCAAGGGTGAATTTTTCTGGAGGTAAGTGATGATGTGGTGTGAAGGGATAAGTGAGGGGGCCCATGTGGGGACCACAACCCACCAGGGGGCGCTTGGGGGTCCTGGCGCGCCCAGTGGGTTGTGCCCACCTGGTGCACCTCCCTCTGATATTGTTTGCACCAGAAATTCTTAAATATTCAGAAAAAATCGTATTAAATTTTCAGAGCATTCCGAGAACTTTTATTTTTGGGTCATTTTTTATTGCACAGGAAATTCAGAAAAAAGACAAAACATGGCATTTTATCTTATTTAACTAATGAAAACAGAAAACAAAAAGTAGGGATAGAAGGTAGTGATTACTAAATTCCTCAACTTCATGCCGCTAAAAAATGATCCATTAATAAGGTTGATCAAGTCTTATTAACAACTACTTTCGATTAGCATGAAACCGAAGAACTTTCGTAAATCACTAAGTTACCTCAATGGGGATATGCATGTCCCCAACAATAAACATTTCATATTTATTTTTGACAGTAGGTAGGGGTATTTGAAAACTTCCAATAGTGATTATCGGAGATTTTTCAATAACATTAATACCATTCACTTGGAATTGTTTCTTCGGAAAGTGCACAGTATGCTCATTACCATTGATATGAAAAGTGACCTTGCTTTTATTGCAATCAATAATAGCCCCGGCAGTATTCAAGAAGGGTCTACCAAGGATAATCAACATGTTGTCATCCTCAAGCATCTCAAGTATAACAAAGTCAGTCAAAATAGTAACATTAGCAACAACAACGGGCACATCCTCACAAATACCGATAGGTATGGAAGTTGATTTATCAGCCATTTACAAAGATATTTCAGTAGGTGTGAGTTTATTCAAATCAAGTCTTTTATATAAAGAGAAAGGCATAACACTAACACCAGCTCCTAAACCACATAAAGCAATTTTCACATAATTCTTTTTGATAGAGCAAGGTATAGATGGTATTCTCGGATCTCCAAGTTTTTTAGGTACTCCATCTTTAAAAGTATAATTAGCAAGCATAGTGGACATATCATCTTCCGGTATTTTTCTCTTATTGGTGATGATGTCTTTCATATACTTTGCATAAGGAGGCATTTTCAAGATATCAGTCAAGCGAGTACGCAAAAAGACTAGCCTCAGCATTTCAGCAAAGCGTTCAAATTCTTCATCATCTTTCTTTTTAGTTGACTTAGGTGGAAAGGGCATAGGTTTTCGAACCCACAGTTCTCTTTCTTTACTATGTTTTCTAGCCACTAAGTCTCTTTTATCATATCTTCTATTCTTAGGTTGTGGGTTATCAAGATCAACAGGTGGTTCTATCTCGACATCATTGTCTGGTTCTTTATTATTTGGTTGAGCATCTTCATGAACCTCATCATTATCTTTTTCATTATCAGAATGTGATTATTCATTACCAGACTGAGTTTCAGCATCAGAGATAGAAGTTTCATTATCATGGTCAGGAGGTTTTTCTATTTCAGGTTCACTAGAAGCATGCAAAGTCCTATCATTTTTGTTTTTTTAGAAAGAGTACGTGCATCAGTGTTATTTCTTTGTGAGTCGTGTTCTATTCTTTTTGGGTGTCCCTCAGGATAAAGTGGTTCCTCAGTCATTTTACCTCCTCTAGTTGCTACTCTAACAACAAAGTCATGTTTATTATTATTCATTTCATCAAGCAACTCTCTTTGAGATTTAGCAACTTGTTCAAACTGTGTTTGAACCATAGAAGCATGCTTTCCAACAACACTAACATCATTTGAGATTCTAAATAATAAGTCACTCAAGAGAGATATCATAATTGTATTTCAATTGTTCCATAACATTTGCATTGAAGTGATCTTATTTTCTAATGTAATTTTCAAACTCATAAAGACATTGGCTAGGATGCATATTGTGAGGATTGTCATCATCATTGAACTTCATTAGAGAATTTACCTCTACCACCTTAGGTATTGGTGGTGTATTAAGCCCATGCATTTCTTCAATAGGAGGTAAAATTTTGACATCCTCATCTTTAATACCTTTTTCCTTCATAGATTTCTTTGCCTCTTGCATATCTTCAGGAATGAGATATAATATACCCCTCTTCTTTAGAGTGGGTTTAGGCGGTGGTTCAGGAAGAGTCCAATCCTCATAATTTTTCAATATATTATTCAATAATTATTCAGCTTGCCCAACAGTTCGTTCCCTGAAAACACAACCAGCACAACTATCTAGAAAATCCCTAGAAGCATCGGTTAGTCCATTATGGAAGATATCAAGTATTTCATTTTTCTTAAGAGGATGATCAGGCAAAGCATTAAGTAATTGTCAAAGCCTCCCCCAAGCTTGTGGGAGACTCCCTTCTTTAATTTTCACAAAATTAATTATTTCCTACAAGGCAGCTTATTTCTTATGAGTAGGGAAATATTTTTCAGAGAAGTAATAAATCATATCCTGGGGACTACGCACACAACCAGGAGCAAGAGTATAGTACCAATATTTAGCATCACCCTTTAATGAGAAAGGAAATAATTTCAAAATAAAGTAATATTGAGTTTTCTCATCATGAGTAAAAAGGGTGGCTATGTCATTCAACTTAGTAAGATGTGCCACAATAGTTCCAGTTTCATCACCATGGAAAGGATCATATTCAACCAAAGTAATTAACTTTGGGTCAAAAGAGAATTCATAATACTTATCATCAATAAAGATCGGTGAAGTAGCAAACTTATGATCATATTTCATACTAGCATTCAGAGATTTTTCTTTATACTTGCATAATAATTTCTCTGGATTATCTCTATTCCTACAAGCAAGAATATCTCTAGCTAGTTGTATCCTCATTCATAACATAACCTTTCGGTACCTTGGGAAATTCATATATAGGAAGGCTAGTTCTAGCAGGTGTTTCAGGAGTTTCTGTTCCAAGCTCATCATCAGATTCAACAACATCATGTTGTATCACTCTAGCAATTTGTTCATCAAGAAAGTCACCAAGTGGCACATCATCATTATCAAGCAAGGTACTAGCATCATCATAAACATGATCCATAGCAGAAGTAGCATCATCAATAACTTGTGACATATCAGAATTGATAGCATGTGGTGGTGTTGCAGGTTTACTTATAACAGAAGGTGAATCTAAAGCAGGACTGGATGGCAGTTCCTTACCTCCCCTCGTCTTTGAGGGAAAAATATTAGTCTTAGCAACCTTCAGATTCCTCATAGTGATAAATTCATAATAATCCCAAGAGACTCAACAAATATAGCTATGCTCCCCGACAACGGTGCCAGAAAAAGGTCTTGATAACCTACAAGTATAAGGGATCACAACAGTTTTCGAGGGTAGAGTATTCAACCCAAATTTATAGATTCGACACAAGGGGAGCCAAAGAATATTTGAAAGTATTAGCAGCTGAGTTGTCAATTCAACCACACATGGAGATTAATTATCTGCATCAAAGTGATCTGTAGCAAAGTAATATGATAGTTTTGATAATAGTGACAACAGTAACCGTAACATCGACAGTGATAGCGGTAGTTTTGTAACAAGTGCAACAGTAACAGTAGCATTAGTAACTTAGCAAGATGAATATTAGATAAATTCATAGGCATTGGATCGGTGACTTGTTGGATGATATTCATCATGAGACAGTTATAACCTAGGGCGATACGACACTAGCTCCAGTTCATCAATATAATGTAGGCATGTATTCCGTAAATACCCATACGTGCTTATGGAAAGACCTTGCATGAGATCTTTTGTCCTACCCTCCTGTGGCAGCGGGGTGAAGGAAATATTCCCAAGAGGCAATAATAAAGTTGTTATTTATATTTCCTTATATCATGATAAATGTTTATTATTCATGCTAGAATTGTATTAACCGGAAACTTAGTACATGTGTGAATACATAGACAAAACAGAGTGTCCCTAGTATGCCTCTACTTGACTAGCTCGTTAATCAAAGATGGTTAAGT
The DNA here is from genome assembly GCF_003073215.2 of Triticum urartu. NCBI lineage: Eukaryota > Viridiplantae > Streptophyta > Magnoliopsida > Poales > Poaceae > Triticum > Triticum urartu. The sequence goes on along the minus strand of NC_053023.1, from coordinate 601,140,430 downwards.
TTCCTGACCATAAACATGTGTTGTCATTTGATGAACGGGATCACATCATTAGAGAATGATGTGATGGACAAGACCCATCCGTTAGCTTAGCATTAAGATCGTTTAGTTTTATTGCTATTGCTTTCTTCATGACTTATACTGACTATGAGATTGTGCAACTCCCGAATACCTGAGGAACACCTTATGTGCTATCAAATGTCACAACGTAACTGGGTGACTATAAAGATGCTCTACAGGTGTCTCTGATGGTGTTTGTTGAGTTGGCATAGATCAAGATTAGGATTTGTCACTCCATATATCGGAGAGGTATCTCTAGGCCCTCTCGATAATTCACATCACTATAAGCCTTGCAAGCAATGTGACTAATGAGTTAGTTGCAGGATGATGCATTACAGAATGAGTAAAGAGACTTGCCACTAAGGAGATTGAACTAGGTATGAGGATACCGACGATCGAATATCGGGCAAGTAACATACCGATGACAAAGGGAATGATGTATGTTGTTATGCGGTTTGACCGATAAAGATCTTCGTAGAATATGTAGGAGCCAATATGAGCATCCAGGTTCCGCTATTGGATATTGACTGGAGAGGTGTCTCGGTCATGTCTACATAGTTCTCGAACCCGTAGGGTCCGCACGCTTAAGGTTTCGATGACAGTTATATTATGAGTTATGTGTTTTGGTAACCGAAGTTTGATCGGAGTCCCAGATGAGATCACGGACATGACGAGGAGTCTCGAAATGGTCGAGAGGTAAACATTCATATATTGGAAGTTAGTATTCGGACATCAGAATGGTTCCGAGTAAAGATCCATATATAGGAAGGTAGTATTCGGACATCTGGAGTACCGAGGGGTTACCGGAACCCTTCGGGGAAGTGTTGGGCCTACATGGGCCTACAGGGAGAAAGAGGGAAGCCCGCGAGGGGTGGCGCGCGCCCCCCTCCTAGGGATCCGAATAGGACAAGGAGGAGGGGGCGCTCCCCCTTCCCTTTCCTCTCCTTCTCCTTCCTACTCCCTCAAGTGGAGAAAGGAAAGGGGGGGGCGAATCCTACTTGGACTAGGAGTCCAAGTAGGACCCCCTTGGCGCGCCCCTCCTGGCAGCCGGCCTCCTCCTCCCCCTTTATATATGGGGGCGGGGGGCACACCAAGAATTCTCTTAGCCGTGTGCGGTGCCCCCCTCCACAGTTTACTCCTCCGTCCATAGCGTCGTAGTGCTTAGGCGAAGCCCTGCACGGATCACATCACCATCACCGTCACCACACCGTCGTGCTGTCGGAACTGTCCCTCAACCCTCTACTGGATCAAGAGCTCGAGGACGTCATCGAACTGAACGTGTGCTGAACACGAAGGTGTCGTACGTTCAGTACTTGGATCGGTTTGGTCGTGAAGACGTTCGACTACATCAACCGCGTTAACATAACGCTTCCACTTTCGGTCTACGAGGGTACGTCGACACACTCTCCCCCTCTCGTTGTTAAGCATCTCCTAGATAGATCTTGCGTGATCGTAGGAATTTTCTTGAAATTGCGTGCTACATTCCCCAACAGTGGCATCCGAGCCATGTCTATGCGTAGATGATATGCACGAGTAGAACTCAAAAAGTTGTGGGCGATAATAGTCATACTGCTTACCACCAATGTCTTACTTTGATTCGGTGGTATTGTTGGATGAAGCGGCCCGGACCGACATTACATGACCGCGTTCATGAGACTGGTTCTACCGACGTGCTTTGCACACAGGTGGCTGGCGGTTGTCTGTTTCTCCAACTTTAGTTGAATCGAGTTTTCCTACGGCTGGTCCTTGTTGAAGGTTAAAACAGCACACTTGACGAAAAATCATTGTGGTTTTGATGCATAAGTAAGAACGGTTCTTGCTAGAAGCCCGCAGCAGCCACGTAAAACTTGCAACAACATAGTAGAGGACGTCTAACTTGTTTTTGCAGGGCAAGTTGTGATATGATATGGTCAAGACGTGATGAGATATAAATTGTTGTATGAGATGATCATGTTTTGTAAAAGTTATCGGCAACTGGCAGGAGCCTTATGGTTGTTGCTTTATTGTATGAAATGCAATCGCTACGTAATGGCTTTACTTTATCACTAAGCGGTAGCAATAGTCGTGGAAGCAGTAGTTGGTGAGACGACAATGACGCTACGATGAAGATCAAGGTGTCAAGCCGGTGATGATGGAGATCATGACGGTGCTTTGGAGATGGAGATCGAAGGCACAAGATGATGATTGCCATATGATGACACATATTTTGATTGCATGTGATGTTTATCTTGTATGCATCTTATTTTTCTTAGTACAGTCGTAGCATTATAACATGATCCCTCACTAAATTTCAAGGTACAAGTGTTCTCCCTGAGTATGCACCGTTGCTATAGTTTGTCGTGCCGAGACACCATGTGATGATCGGGTGTGATAAGCTCTACGTTGACATACAGCGGGTGCAACCCAGGTTTGCATGTGCAGAATACTCGGGTTAAACTTAACGAGCCTAGCATATGCAAATATCGCCTCGGAACACTAAGGCCGAAAGGTCGTATGTGAATCATATAGTAGATATGATCAACATAGTGATGTTCACCACTGAAAACTACTCCATCTCACGTGATGATTGGACATGGTTTAGTTGATATGGATCACGTGATCATTTAGATGACTAGAGGGATGTCTATCTAAGTGGGAGTTCTTTAGTAATATGATTAATTGAACTTTAATTTATCATGAACTTAGTACCTGATAGTTTTTGCATATCTATGTTGTTGTACATCAATGGCCCGTACTACCATTCCCTTGAATTTTAATGTGTTCCTAGAGAAAGCTAAGTTGAAAGATGATGCTAGCAACTACACGGACTGGGACCGTAACTTGAGGATTATCCTCATTGCTGCACAGAAGAATTACGTCCTGGAACCACCACTAGGTGCAAGACTCGCTGCAGGAGCAACTCCGGGCGTTATGAACGTCTGGCAGAGCAAAGCTGATGACTACTTGATAGTTCAGTGTGCCATGCTTTACGGCTTATAATCGGGACTCCAAAGATGTTTTGAACGTCATGGAGCATATGAGATGTTCCAGGAGTTGAAGTTAATATTTCAAACAAATGCCCGAGTTGAGAGATATGAAGTCTCCAACAAGTTCTACAGCTGCAAAATGGAGGAGAATAGTTCTGTCAGTGAACACACACTCAGAATGTCCGGGTACCATAACCACTTGACTCAGCTAGGAGTTAATCTTCCTGGTGATAGTGCCATTGACAGAGTTCTTCAATCACTACCACCAAGCTATAAAGGCTTCGTGATGAACTATAATATGCAAGGGATGGAAAAGACAATTCCCGAGCTCTTCGCAATGCTAAAAGTTGCGGAGGTAGAAATCAAGAAGGAGCATCAAGTGTTGATGGTTAACAAGACCACTAGTTTCAAGAAAAGGGCAAACACTACTAGGGAAAACCCTAGTAGTAGCACGGGTTTAATGCCCACTAGTAGCGCTGGTAGCCGCGCTACCAATAAGACTCTACAGCTATTACTTAGTAGTAGCGCATGCGATGCTACCTCTTGAGCACTGTGTTGGATTTCCCCGAAGAGGAGAGGATGATGCAGCAAAGTAGCGTAAGTATTTCCCTCCGTTTTTGAGAACCAAGGTATCAATCCAGTAGGAGGCTACGCGCGAGTCCCTCGTAGCTACACAAAAACAATAGCTCAACGCAACCAACACGCTTAGGGGTTGTCAATCCCTTCACGGTCACTTACGAAAGTGAAATCTGGTAGAGATGATAAATAATATTTTTTTGGTATTTTTGGTATAGATATGCAAAGTAAAAAGTAAAAGCACAGTAAAAGCAAAGCAATAGTAAAGTGATGGAGATTGATATGATGAGAAAGAGACCCGGGGGCCATAGGTTTCACTAGTGGCTTCTCTCAAGAGCATAAGTATTCTACGGTGGGTGAACAAATTACTGTTGAGCAATTGACAGAATTGAGCATATTTATGAGAATATCTAGGTATGATCATGTATATAGGCATCACGTCCGAGACAAGTAGACCGACTCCTACCTGCATCTACTACTATTACTCAACTCATCAACCGCTATCCAGCATGCATCTAGAGTATTAAGTGAAAAACAGAGTAACGCCTTAAGCAAGATGACATGATGTAGAGGGATAGTTTCATGCATTATGATAAAAACCCCATCTTGTTATCCTTGATGGCAACAATACAATACGTGCCTTGCTGCCCCTTCTGTCACTGGGAAAGGACACCGTAAGATCAAACCCAAAGCTAAGCACTTCTCCCATGGCAAGAACAACCAATCTAGTAGGCCAAACCAAACTGATAATTCGAAGAGACTTGCAAAGATAACCAATCATACATAAAATAATTCTAAGAAGAATTAAATATTATTCATAGATAGACTTGATCATAAACCCACAGTTCATCGGTCTCAACAAACAGACCGCAAAAAGAAGATTACATCGAATAGATCTCCACGAGAGAGGGGGAGAACATTGTATTGAGATCCAAAAAGAGAGAAGAAGCCATCTAGCTACTAACTATGGACCTGTCAGGGATATAACAATTTGTGTAAGCCGCCCTGGAGGGGCCGGGTTATGCAAAGAGGATTATCATACAAAGCCCAGGATCAATCATGAAGATGGCGGTTCAGTAAAGGGTCTAAATCCCACGGTGACTTATGGCCCGTAGTGATAAACCGCCATAGTGGCGTGACTTGTATCATAAGGTAGAATTAAATAGTCACCGAGCCGGACGCTGTTTATGAGTCGGCTGGGACCCTGTAGGGCACCAGGCGTCAACCCACGTATATAAGGGGACGACCCGGTGGCGGCTTAGGGCAAGAAACAACAGATCGATAACCAAGCCGGCAAGTTGAGCCTCTTGGAGATCGAAACCTCAGCAATACCAATCCCAACTAGACGTAGGCTTTTACCTTCATCGTAAGGGGCCGAACTAGTATAAAACTCTCTTGTGTCCCTTGTCCCGATTAAACCCTTTAAGCTTCCTAGTGCGATGGCCCTACGACTAAGTCCTGGCTCTAGGACATCTGCCGTGACAATTCCAGGACAGTTGGCGCCCACCGTGGGGGCAGCGCACGGTGGATTTGAGTTCTTGAAGGGCAACTTCGAAGGGCTTAAGGGATACGCTGTGGGCCGGATGTCCAAGAGTCGTCGCGGCAAGCTCTACATCAACGATGAAGGTTGGGGCCCCGAGGCCGGCTCAATTCAGTACGGGTATCGGGTCCCCTTCGGTGGAATTCACGTCTTCATCGGCCGGATCGGCGAGTCGGGCCCTGAGCCGGACGTCCACACCAACCTCATCGAAACGGCTCAGCGCGCCAGGACCACCCGTGTTCAATCTGTCATGAAACATGCCTTTGTAGGCTGCATCCACGGCGGTGAATACTCTGAAGGATCGGTGGAAGGCGGGGAGATGGTCATCTGCTCTGATACTGCTTCATCAACAGGTGATACGGACTCGTTGTACCAAATGCAAGACGACATGCTTGGGGGCTGTTCCGATGGCAGCAGTATTTCGGACCCCCTTGATCCACCGAATTGGGACGGAGTCCTCATGGCGGGGACGCAGCCCGGGCAGATCTCCACCGCAGCGGCAGCAGCAGCTACCGGGTCGGCAGCAGCCGGGTCAGGAGACCCTGCGCGCCCCTCGGCTCAGATTCTAATGGACCTCATGGATAGGCTGACGACTCTGTTAACCGCTGTGGTGGAACCGACGGATAAAGCCCAGCACGACACAGAAGTGGCACGCGTGCGGGAGGAGATGGTGCAAGCTAAGGAAAATCTAGCCGCGGAGGAAACCCGGATGGCAGCAGAACAAGCAGCTCTGGATGCTCGTGCTCAGCAACTTCAAGCAGAAACTTTTCTGGCTCTCGGTGGATTTTAATGCATCAAACGAGGTCATGAGGAGGAGGCATCAGAAAACTCAGCCGCGTCTACCTTTAACGCTGGATCCGAGGAACCTGTTCCTTACACCCAGGGCTGGGGGGAGCAACCCGCTGGAGGCAAACTGGATCACAACACCCGGTGCACCAGTTCAGCCACGCACCATGGAGCCACCTCGTATAAATACAGCTCCTCCTTGTTATGTATCAACACCTCCGGGTCACTTCTCCAACCCTTTAGAAAACCTCATCACAGCATCGGCTCGTTTGGCAACTCTCCCAATGGAAGGCGACTCGCCAACAGCAATTGAAACCCGGAGAGTGAGAGAACTACTTCAGACAGCTCTGGCCCAGCAGGATGCATACTCTTACAGTCGAGACAGGATTCATTCAACTCCTTGCCCAAGCCGGAGCCCGAGTTACAGTAGGCACATGGAGTCTGCAGAGATGTCAAGTAATGCTCAATGCCACAACCGGCCATACAGGCACGAGCCGGTGCGGGCTCGAGCCCTTAACTTGGTGGATCAGGAGAGGATTCGTCAAGAGGCAAAGCAAGCGGCTCGAATAGCTGCAGAGCAGGCGGATCACCAAACCTTTACGGCTTATCCAGCAACCTCGGTTGAAACAGGAGTGGCCACGAGATCCGGAGGCGTGCCTTGCTTGGTACCAACCATACGCAATGAGCGGTTGCCAAAGGATTTCACGGGGCCTCGTAAGGTGCCTAACTACACGGCCGACCTACAGCCGGGGGCTTGGATTGAGAGTTATGAGATGGCTATGGAACTATTGGAAGTGAGCGACGCTACAATGGCCAAGTATTTTACCATGATGTTGGATGGAACAGCTCGGACTTGGTTGAAGGGATTGCCACCCAATTCTATTGGCTCATGGGCAGAGTTGAAAGCGCGGTTCATCCAAAACTTGAAGGACACGTGTAAGCAGCCAATGTCGATTGTGGACCTAACCAATTGCAAGCAAGAGGATGGTGAATCTACAACCCATTGGGTGCGCCGGGTCAAGGAGATAATACATTCATCTGATAAGATGGATGCCGGCTCAGCAGTTTTGATGTTGGAGAAAAATTGCCGTTTTGAACCTCTGAAGCAGAAACTGGGGCGGCTTAAACGTGACTGTAATGACATGGGAACATTGATGACGGCTCTTGTCAAGTATGCTGATTTTGATACCACCAAGGACCCGGTGTCTGACGAAGAAAAGGCAACAAAGGGAAAGAAGAATAGCAATGGCAAGGGTCACCAGCATAACCCGGTGAATCAGGGAAGTAATAAACGTAAGGCTGATGAGTTTGTCGCTAATACTAACGCACAGGGTGGTAATCAGCAGCGCAAGGGCAGACATCCCCCTCGATCGGGCGGGTCAGTCCCTACCCTTGAGCAACTGTTGAATGAACCTTGTCCGAAACACGTCACCCGTGAGAAGCCGGCCACCCACCTGTGGAAGGACTGCACGATCATGAAGGCATTTAAAAATTCAAACATGTTTGATGGGGGTCACGGCCCGGGTGTGGCGGTTCAGGTGGCAGCGGCTTTCATGGCCCGGGCGCCGGTTCAAGTGGAGGAGGTTTTCACAGTCAAGGTCATCCTGGTCACCAAGGAGGATATAATCAGCAACCCGGCCAAGGGAATCAGCAGCAGCAATCCGGTTATCAAAGCAACCCGAAGCAGTTGAGTAGTGGACAGTATCATGTATTTACTACCAGTTTATGTAAGAGGGACCAGAAGCTTCACAAGAGGGCCGTCAATGCCGTTGAGCCGGCAATTCCACGTTATCTACGTTGGTCAGAGCAGCCTATTGTGTGGAGCAGAGAGGATCACCCACCCCGAGTTGATAATCTGGGTCACTTGGCTTTGGTAGTGGCACCTCAGGTTGGTGGATACAAGTTTACTAAGGTAATCATGGATGGGGGCAGCAGCATCAACATCCTCTACTATGAGACATTCCGCCGGATGGGATTGACGGATAAGAATCTTAAACAATCAAACACTGTTTTTCACGGGGTGGTACCTGGTAAGTCGGCATACCCAGTTGGTAAGATTGAGCTGGAAGTAGCCTTTGGGGATGAGTATGATTCCAGAGCGGAGAAATTAACCTTTGAGGTGGTTAAGATCAAGGGCCTATATCATGCTCTGTTTGGGCGACCGGCTTATGCCAAGTTCATGGCTCGGTCGTGTTACGTCTATTTGCAGCTCAAGATGCTGGGTTATAAGGGCACCACTACAGTACATGGCAGCCGGAAGATAGCCTTAGAATGTGAAGAAGGTGATGCTGCCTATGCTGAATCTGTTTGTGCAACAGAGGAGTTAAAATTCTACAAGGATCATGTTGACCCGGTAGACATGACGTCATTAAAGAAACCAACAACAGAGCATGAGCCGGAGCTGAAATTCAAATCAGCTGATGACACCAAGATGGTTGACTTTGTACCTGGTGACTCGTCCAAACAGTTCATCATCAGCGCAAACTTAGATCCGAAATAGGAAAGCGCGCTCATTGAGTTCATCCATGAGAACCGGGACATCTTTGCATGGAAACCTTCAGACATGCCAGGTGTCCTGAGGGAACTCACTGAGCACACTCTTAACATCGATCCAAAGTTCAAACCTGTCAGACAGTTTCTCCGACGGTTCAATGAAGAAAGGCGCAAGGCCATTGGGGAAGAGGTGGCCCGGCTCTTGGCAGCCGGGTTAATTGAGGAGGTCTTTCACCCAGAGTGATTGGCTAACCCGGTGCTTGTACTCAAGAAGAACGTCACCTGGCGTATGTGCGTGGATTACACAGATCTGAACAAGGCTTGTCCGGCTGATCCTTTTGCTATCCCCCATATTGATCAGATCATTGATGCTACGACGGGTTGCGCATGGTTGAGTTTCTTAGATGCTTATTCCGGTTATCATCAGATTAAGATGGCAGTTAAGGATCAGGAGAAGACAGCTTTTATAACTCCTTTTGGAGCTTTCTGCTATGTATCTATGCCTTTTGGGCTTAAGAGTGCCCAGGCGACTTACCAGCGGTGTGTGCAGAATTGTCTTCATAATCAAATTGGGTGCAATGTTCATGCTTATGTGGATGATATAGTGGTGAAATCTAGGGAAGAGGAACCCTTGGTCACGGACCTGAAGGAGACTTTTGATAATCTCCGGGTTTACAAAATGATGCTTAACCCGGCCAAGTGTGTTTTTGGAGTGCCAGCCGGCAAGCTCTTGGGTTTTTTGGTGTCTAAACGAGGTATTGAAGCTAACCCGGAGAATATCAAGGCAATTACATCCCTAGCCAAACCAACCTGCGTCAATGATGTTCAGCGGCTGGCGGGTCGTGTAGCTTCTTTGAGCCGGTTCATAAGCCGGTTAGGGGAAAAGGCTATGCCTGTGTATCAGTTGATGAAGAAAATATATGTTTTTGTTTGGAGCGATGCTGCGAACGCTGCTTTCGAAGATCTGAAGGCACAGCTGGCTGAGCCGCCGGTCCTGGCTGCTCCAATTGAGAAAGAGCCGCTATTGTTATACGTGGCTGCCAACTCACGGGCTGTTTGTGTGGCTATTGTGGTAGAGCGCAAGGAGGCTGGCAAAGAGCATCCGGTTCAACGGCTGGTTTATTATGTCAGTGAAGTGCTAATTGAGTCTAAGCAACGATATCCACATTGGCAGAAGCTTGTTTATGGGGTGTTCATGGCAAGACGGAAGCTTAAGCATTACTTTCAGGGACATCCCATCACTGTGGTTAGCTCTACTCCTTTAGGAGACATTATTCAAAATAGAGAAGCCACTGGGCGAGTCGCTAAGTGGGCAATTGAGCTTGGGTCTCATGGGTTGAAGTATGTTCCACGTACTGCAATTAAGTCTCAAGCCCTGGTTGACTTCATCAATGACTCGACAGAGATGCAGATGCCAGAAGAGAAGCCATACAACACATATTGGACTATTCATTTTGATGGGTCCAGGCAGTTGGAAGGCTCGGGGGCTGGAGTCATGCTAACTTCCCCACGAGCTGACAAATTTTGTTATGTGTTACGGTTAATGTTTCCTTGCACTAACAACGCAGCAGAGTATGAAGCCTTGCTCCATGGTCTTCGAGTGGCAAAAGAGATGAGCTTGAGCCGGGTCAGATGCCTTGGCGACTCAGATCTAGTGGCTCAATAGGTATCTGGCAAGTGGGATTCCAAGGACCCTCTCATGGCGGCTTATCGCCGAGAGGTTGATGCCGTTGCAGGATATTTTAAAGGTTATCAGGTGGAGCACATTGACTGTCGAAAGAACGAGGCAGCTGATGCTTTAAGCCAGCTGGGGTCTCAGCGTAAGCCGGTGCCACCTAACACCTTTTTGGATGTTTTGCATAACCCCTCCGTCAAGTTGCCCACAGAAGAAGATTTAGCTGTTCCTGACCCGGAGGCGCAGTTGGTGGCGGCTTTTCATGTCATCCCAGATTGGACGGTGTCGTTCTTGGCTTACATGACCCGGGGAGAGTTGCCAGCGGACGAGACCCTAGTTCGACAGATAACCCGGCGATCTAAGTCCATGCCGATTTCAGATGGAGAGTTATTTCATCACAGTGTTTCCGGAGCATTTCAGCGATGTGTTTCCCCCGAAGAAGGTCAAGAAATCCTTCGTGAGATCCATGAAGGCGATTGTGGTCATCACGCTGGGTCAAAATATTTAGTGGCCAAGGCATTTCGTCACGGTTTTTACTGGTTGACGGCTCACGCTGATGCAAAAGATCTGGTCAATAGATGTGATGGATGTCAAAAATTTGCACGTCGAGCGCATGTGCCGGCTCAAGAACTCCGGATGATTCCAATCACTTGGCCGTTTGCGGTCTGGGGGCTTGACATGGTGGGACCTTTCAAAAGGTCTAAAGATAAAAAGACGCACCTCCTAGTAGCAGTTGATAAGTTCACTAAGTGGGTTGAGGCGGAGCCTGTGAGTAAGTATGACACAGCCACGGCGGTTCAGTTCATGAAAAAAGTGATCTTCCGTTTCGGTTTTCCACACAGTATTATCACAGACAATGGCACCAATCTGTCTCAAGGGGCTATGGAAGAGTTTTGTCAGCGAGAGACAATGACACAGTATTATCACAGACAATGGCTCCAATTTGTCCAGCTTGATGTTTCTTCTGTAGCTCATCCTCAATCCAATGGTCAAGCTGAGAGAGCCAATTAGGAAATTTTGAAAGGGCTAAAACCCCGGCTTATGGTTCCTTTACAGCGAACGCCGGGTTGTTGCGTAGAGGAATTACCTTCAGTGTTATGGAGTATCAATACTACACCCAATAGGTCTATAGGCTACACACCGTTCTTCATGGTCTATGGAGCGGAAGCAGTATTGCCTAGTGACATCCGTCATGACTCACCCCGTGTGGCGGCTTATGTTGAAGCTAACAACGAAAAAGCCAGACAGGATACACTTGACTTGTTGGATGAAGAAAGAGACTTAGCAGCAGCCCGGTCAGCAATTTATCAACATGACCTGCGTCATTATCACAGCCGCCGGGTCAAGTCCACAACTTTTCAGGAAGGCGACTTGGTGCTCCGGCTCATCCAGGATCTGTCAGATGCACACAAGCTATCCCCACGAGGTGCTTTAGCTCTGTCCCCGATCGTCTGGGGGTACGTAGGTATATATAGGAGGAAGAAGTACGTCGGTGGAGCTTCAAGGGGCCCACGAGGCAGGGGGCGCGCCTTAGGGGGGCACCCTCCACCCTCGTGACCGCCTCATGGCTTTCTTGACGGAGGGTCCAAGTCTCCTGGGTCTTATCTGATGAGAAAATCACATTTCCGAAGGATTCATTCCGTTTGGACTCCGTTTGATATTCTGTTTCTCTGAAACACTAAAATAGGCAAAAAAAACAATTCTGGGCTGGGCCTCCGGTTAATAGGTTAGTCCCAAAAATAATATAAAAGTGGATAATAAAGCCCAATATAGTCCAAAACAGTAGATAATATAGCATGGAGCAATCAAAAATTATAGATATGTTGGAGACATATCATGCGACAAGCGCTACTGCTAAGAAACATAGCTGCAGCGCTTGTTCTATCCCGCGCTGCTGCTAATCTAGCTAGTTGTAGCGTGTTTACTATCCATCGCTACTAGTACTATTTTTTTCATTTTTAGTGTATTTATACGCCATTATACAAATTTTGGTACAATACCAATTATGAGGTTTATATCATTATGTCCATAACAGTGTGTCAAATGAAGGTGGAGTAGGTTCAAGTGGAGGCAATATGTGGTGCATGTCAAAAGTATACTACTAATCCAAACTTGATCTAGTTTGGACTAGTAGTACTTTCGATGTGCACCACATGTTGCCTCCACTTGAATCTAATCTGCCAGCACAAGCTATTTAATCATCATCATAGTCATTACCACCAACAGTAGTTATTTAATCACCATAGTCATAGTGTAGCACATCATCATCTTCAAACTCATTCTAGCAAGCTAATCACCACCAACACTAGATGCGGTAGCTATCTAATCAGCACCAACACTAGCTAATAATAATCATCATAGTCATTACCACCAACACTAGCTAATAATAATCCTCATAGTCATTACCACCAACACTAGCTATTTAATCATCATAGTCATAGTGTAGCACATCATCATCTTCAAACTCATTTCTAGCTAGCTAATCACTCCTGCCGCTCTCTCTCAAGTAAAATAGCATAAAACATGTGTATCTCTCCTCCTTCATCAAGTTGGAGTATGCAGATGAACCTGTCTCCTAATCGTGGGCTGCGCTTCTGATTGCTGCCCCCTAGTACTTCTCTGCGATCATTCACAATTTTGCTCCAATCTTTCACTATTAAGCATTCCTCACTATTAGAAATCCTGAATGCACTAAAGTGCATTGTAGGATATCTTGGTCGTAAGCTAACAATATTCATGGTACCTTTAGTCTCGATCCAATCAGGCACAACATTCATCGGGAGTCCTTGTTGAAGAACATCGTATAGTAACATACTTAGGAATGAAGTTTAGCTTAAAAATAATGTATGCAAAAGATGCACTGAGGACAAATAGTAAAAATCTTACCATCTCTTCCTAAATAGATGTGACCGTAGTTCAGTAGAACACTAATTTTTCTTGACAGTATGAAGATCCTCAAGCCATGAAACATAATGACTTATCTCCTCGCAGTTTTGTTCAGCCCCAGGACAGTAGTAGGTCCTGTCTACCAAGCACTGGACATGTTTGCTTGAATGGAAATAAGCTGACAATAGAAATTAGTTGTCAACTATTTTTGAATAAACAATATCAAAGACATAAATATGGTTGAGAAACTCACATAATGGTATAACTGGAGGCGTCTGCACATCGAGCCAGATGTCGATATTACCTTCAATATCATCTTCCGGACGAATATCAAAGGTGATAACCATATCAGGCTCAAATGCATAAGTCTTGCATAGTGCTTGCCAAGTTTTGCATCCAAAATAGATGTAGACGTCTGCGTTGTGTAATTTTGCGTGGAAAATATGACCATGCTCGGTCTTCAAGTAAACTCTCTTTACCTCCATAGTACGACTGAAACCTATCTTATCCAAGACAAAAACTCTTGCATGGCAGGGGATACGCTAGTAGAATAGTAAAAAAATTAAATTAAAAGTTGAAGCAAATGAAGGAGATGTCATGCTTAATTACGAAAAAAGACTTGCCGTTGTGACTTACTGTATCCACTTTGAAGTTCTCGTCCAGCTTGATGCTGAAGCGCCTATCATCATCTAGGAAGATTCCGTCGCACAGGCCGCGCTCGTCTTCGCAGTATTTGCAAATACCGAAATTATTTTCGTCGTCAGACATTTCCTATGTTCATAGTTGAAACATTAATTGAAAATCGATCGAAGACAACTACCAGGATACTCAAGACACAAATTCGGGGCACTCGATATTTCCTACATATTCTGGCACAAGTCATGCCAAAATTCACGGAAAAATCCAGCATGACCTTTGCTAAAATAGGACATATCGAGCGGCTGAAATTTGCTGGAACGGAAATGAATCAACACTCTGGCAAAACATAGGCCACTCAGAGGTGTAACCTGTAAACATGACCAGCCACTTGGGCAAGCACATATCATATTTGAGCAACACAAGATATACACTTCAAAAAATCTTATAGGACTCATATTGACATGAGCATTCAATAAGTAAAACCAAATCGTAAAATAAATAAGTATTCAAATTAGCATGCATTCAATAAGTAAAAGTAAATTATCTCATGCGTCCGTACATCATCAATAACATCACTAATACAACTAAAACCCTAGCACATGATGGGTATCAGCGCGGGCGGTGGACACCCACAGAGAAGGAACCATCACAGGATCATAGCTCCAGTAAGATCCTTGGAGAATCTGCCAGGTATTGGATAACCTGTGCTCCAACGCAAACAAGTAGCAACGGACGTGCGCGTCCTCCTCACTGACACGGTAACGCACCACCTCCGCAGGTCCTCGAGCGTCTGGACCATCATTGGCCCACGCGGCCGCCACCAAAGAAGGTTCGGGTCAATGATGGGCTGAATCCTCACCAACCTGCGCCCCCCGGTAGGTAGCGCCTCCCAGTACCACCCCGGTGGAGCCCAGTCCCGAACATGGCCCATCTGGTGACGCAGGTGTCCTCCGTCGACTCGACGACGAGGATGCGGGATAGGCATCGTCGACGTCAATGTGGGAATAATTGCTTTAACTAAAAACGTAAAGTAGTTCTATTAATTTTCGTACTAAAAATAAAATAGTTGTATTAACTCAACTAGTTCAATTAAGCACTTACTATAAATAAAAATAAACTAGATTTTACTAAAAAAATAAACAAGTTCAACTAGTTATATTAATTTTCTTACTAATTCTATTAAACACTTACTAAAAAACAGTAAAAAAAACTAGTTAGATGAACTCTAAAATTTAACCCTAACTGATGAACTCTAAAATTTAATGAACCCTAACTAATTTGATGAACTCTAAAATTTAACCCTAACTAATTTGATGAACTCTAAAATTTAATGAACCCTAACTAATTTGATGAACTCTAAAATTTAACCCTAACTAATTTAATGAACTCTAAAATTTAACCCTAACTAATTCGATGAACTCTAAAACTAATTCTATTTAACAACTACTGCCATAATTAGGATCTAACTTGATGAACCCTGACTAATTAGATGAACTCTGAAATTTAACCTAAGAAACCTAGCTAGGCAGAGGTAGGGGAGGAGGAGGAGAGCGTGACCTCGGGCGCTGGCGGAGTTAGGGAGAGGGGCACGTGGCGTCGAGGTCGGGGACGGGGTCGGGGTCGGGCGGTGGGCACACGGCAGAGGGCGACGATGTAGGGGGGGGCGTCGAGGTCAGGGTCGGGGTGGCGTCGAGGTCGGGGTTAGGGTCGGGGGCGGCGTCGAGGGTGTGCAGAGAGCAACGGGTCGCACGCGGCGGCCGACGGCGATGCAGGGCGGCGAGAGCGGAAGAGTAGGGATTTGGGGGAAGTGGCCGTGGGGGAAGAACGAACCGCACGGTTAAGTTAAAAGTAGCAGTAGCGCATTCCAGGAAGTGCGTTGCTGCTATGATAGCTATAGCGTGTTTTTAACAAGTGCTACTGCTATTCCTTTCTCTTTTTTATTTGCATTCCATTTAATTTTATTTTCGTTAGTAGTAGCGTCTTTGTTGGTAAACGCGCTGCTACAAAACAAGTAGCGGTAGCGCAGTTCTACGTAGATCGCTACTACTATGTGTAGCCCATCGGATAAGCCATGGGAATTTTAGTAGTAGCGCTTTTATCTTCAGGCACACTACTGGTACAATTGTATCTGTAGCGCCGTTTACACCAGCGCGCTACTGCTACTTAGCACTAGCGTGCTTTTTCAACACGCGCTACAACTAAAGTTTTGTGTATAAGGTTTTCCCTAGTAGTGAATGGGAAGAAGGGGAACTTAAAGAATAATAGCAAGCAAGTTGCTACTCAAGGGAAGAAGCCCAAGTCTGGACCTAAGCCTGAAACTAAGTGCTTCTGCTGCAAAGGGACTGGTCACTAGAAGTGGAACTACCCCAAGTATTTGGCAGATAAGAAGGATCGCAAAGATAAAGGTTCATTTGATATACATGTTATTGATGTGCACTTTACTAATGCTCGTAGTAGCGCCTGGGTATTTGATACTAGTTCTGTTGCTCATATTTGTAACTCGAAATAGGGGCTACGGATTAACTAAGATTGGCTAAGGACGAGGTGACGATGCGCGTGGGAAATGGTTCCAAAGTCGATGTGATTGCCGTCGGCACGCTACCTCTACATCTACCATCAGGATTAGTTTTAGACCTAAATAATTGTTATTTGGTGCCGGCGTTGAGCTTGAACATTATATCTGGATCTTGTTTGATGCGAGACGGTTATTCATTTAAATCAGATAATAATGGCTGTTCTATTTATATGAGTAATATCTTTTATGGTCATGCACCCTTGATGAGTGGTCTATTTTTGTTAAATCTAGATTGTTGTTATACACATATTCGTAATATTGAAGCCAAAAGATGCAAAGTTAATAATGATAGTGCAACTTATTTGTGGCACTACCGTTTAGGTCATATTGGTGTAAAGCGCATGAAGAAACTCCATGCTGATGGGCTTTTGGAATCACTTGATGCTTGCGAACCATGCCTCATGGGTAAGATGAATAAGACTCCATTCTCCGGAACAATGGAGCGAGCAACTCACTTGTTGGTAATAATACATAATGATGTATGCGGTCCGATGAGTATTGAGGCTCGCGGCGGGTATCATTATTTTCTAACGTTCACAGATGATTTGAGCAGATATGGGTATATCTACTTAATGAAACATAAGTATGAAACATTTGAAAAGTTCAAAGAATTTCAGAGTGAAGTGGAAAATCATCGTAATAAGAAAATAAAATTTCTACGTTCTGATCGTGGAGGTGAATATATGAGTTATGAGTTTGGTCTTCATTTCAAACAATGTGGAATAGTTTCGCAACTCACGCCACCTGGAACACCAAAGCGTAATGGTGTGTCCAAACGTCGTAATAGTACTTTATTAGATATGGTGCGATCTATGATGTCTCTTACCGATTTACCGCTATTGTTTTGGCGTTATGCTTTAGAGACGGCTGCATTCACGTTAAGGGCACCATCAAAATCCATTGTGAAGACACCATATGAACTGTGGTTTGGCAAGAAACCTAAGTTGTTGTTTCTTAAAGTTTGGGGCTGTGATACTTATGTGGAAAAAGCTTCAACCTGATAAGCTCGAATCCAAATTGGAGAAATTTGTCTTCATAGGATACCCAAAGGAGACTGTTGGGTACACCTTCTATCATAGATTCGAAGGCAAGATATTCGTTGCTAAGAATGGATCCTTTCTAGAGAAGGAGTTTCTCTTGAAAGAAGTGAGTGGGAGGAAAGTAGAACTTGATAAGGTAATTGTACCTTCTCCCGAATTGGAAAGTAGTTCATCACAGAAATAAGTTCCAGTGATTCCTACACCAATTAGTGAGGAAGCTAATGATGAAGATCATGAAACTTCAGATCAAGTTACTACCGAAACTCGTAGGTCAACCAGAGTATGATCCGCACCAGAGTGGTACGGTAATCCTATTCTAGAAGTCATGTTACTAGACCATGACGAACACACGAACTATGAGGAAGCGATGATGAGCCCAGATTCCATGAAATGGATTGAGGCCATGAAATCTGAGATGGGATCCATGTATGAGAACAAAGTGTGGACTTTGGTTGACTTGCCCGATGATCGGTGAAAGTGCATTAAGTCGACTAGAGGGGGGTGAATAGGCGATTTTTATGAATTCTTCACTGAGGAATTTCAGGGTGAGCAAATTCCTGAGAGAAGAACTACTTGCAGCAGAATAAGTACTCAGAAGTACACATAACAGAACATGAGCATGGTCTTCATGATGAAATGAAAACAAGCACGGAGTATAGAAAGCGTAAACACAGGATAAACAGAATGAAGACAAACAGGCTGAAGAATTTGAGCTGAGGAAATAGAGAAAGTCTTCAGTCCAAGTCTTCAAACCGATAAGAACAAGCACACAACACAGTAATGAGGAAATGGAAGGGTTGAGGAAATGGAACCAGTTAGCTCGGTGAAGACAATGATTTGGTAGACCAGTTCCAACTGTTGTGACAGTTGTACAACTGGTTAGGGCGGCTAGGTATTTAAACCTGAGGACACACAGTCCTGGACACCCAGTCCTGAACACGCAGCTCAGGACATTTAGTCCTCACCGTATTCCCCTTGAGCTAAGGTCACACAGACCTTGCCCAATCACTCGTGGTAAGTCTTCAGGTGACTTCCAAACCTTCACAGACTCGGTCACTCGGTGATCCACAATTTCCTCTTGGATGCTCTGGACCATGACGCCTAACCGTCTGGAAGATGCACAGTATTCAAAGGTAACAAGCGTCGGATCCACGCAGGATCAATCTCTTCAGTGATGCTCAATCACTTCGGGTTTGTAGGTGTTTGGGTTTGGGTTTTCCTCACTTGATGATTTTCGCTCAAAGTCCTCGGATGATGGGATGCTCTCAAATGACAAGTGTCAGTTTCTCTCAGAGCAGCCAACCAACTAGTGGTTGTAGGGGGCAGCTATTTATAGCCTAGGGAGCAGCCTGACATGATAAGACATAAATGCCCTTCAATGATATGACTGTTAGGTGGAAGGATATTTTGGAACAGCTGGCGCGTAGCACAACAACGGTCGGAAATTTGACTAACAATTTCCTCAGGGTTATCATGTTCCTCACTTGTAGGCAATTCGCACTAGCGAATTCCTAACTCCTCAGTCAGAACAAATTCCTCAGAGACCAGAAGGGCTTCGTCTCTGTTAATAAAGAAATTTGACTGAACTGTATGAGATTTCCAATGGCTTCACTCGAAGGGATTGGTAGGTGTAGGATTTTGAGTTTAGCATCACTTGGAAAATTTTCCTTAGTATTTCCTCGACCCCCTTTAATAGTACGGTGTTTCCTATGACTCAAGAAAGAGAAAAAGAAACTACCAAAACAAAAGTCTTCACGCTTCATGTTCCTCGAATGAATACCGAGTCTTTAGGATCACACCAATTTCTTCACTTTCAAAGTCTTCAGAAATCCAAAGTCTTCAGTCGAAGAACTTCATTTTTAGGGGTCGACTTTCTTGTAAATATGAAACTCCTCATAGACCTATAGACCTGTGTATACTCACAAATGCATCAGTCCCTTAACCTATAAGTCTTCAATACACCAAAATCACTAAGGGGCACTAGATGCACTTACAATCTCCCCTTTTGGTGATTGATGACAATATAGGTTAAGTTTTCAACGCGGATAAACATATGAAGTGTAAATACTGATATTGAGGAATTTGATTGCAAGATATAGAAGTACTCCCCCTAAAGATATGCATAGTGAGGAATTAGCCTTTAAAGCAATGCACACTTGAAGTGTAGAATCATGGAGATCTCGCCCTATATCTTGTAATCGAGACACACATTTAACAAATAATATGAAGAATTTGAAATGCATGACGAAATATGGTGACTGCTGTAATTCAGCATGTGTGCATTAACATATATGAGGAATAAGCATGCAGAAGAACACAACAAAAGTATCATACCACCATCGGGTTTAAGTTTACAACTTGATCCAGCAAAGTCTTCAAAATAACGAGAGTTGTAACTTAGAAAAAAAAACGCCCATATAAGTAGACCCACTTGAAGACTAACTCAAATTTCTCCCCCTTTATCATTGAATAACCAAAAGGGACGAAAAATGAGGACTAACGCTCCTGAAGAATATCATCACTGAGTCGATGAAGGAGCGCCATCATTGTTTGGGTCGGTTGTTGAGGTAGGGCCTGCCGCAGTGTCGTCCAAGTCTTCATGTTCATCTATCGCGCGTGATGAATAATACGAGATGGCTACCAAGGAAGGAACTTTAGTCTTCTTGAATTTCTTCGCCGGTAGTGGCTGAGACCATTTAAAGTCCTGCTTGAAACACATTTGCTTCAGATCATCTTCACCATACAGATGTGACAAAAAAAGCCCAGGTGCGACCGAGGACTTCATGGAGGTAGTAATGGTTTTTCTTCACTGCATTGTGTGTGGCAGTCATGTTGTGAAGAATAGAACCAAACTGACGCCTAACCCATTTGTGGTTGTGATCGACCTTCTGGTGAATACTGAGGGGAAGCTCATGATCAGTCATCACCCTTGGAGCTATGCCTTGAGGATTTTCCTTTGAAGCATTTGCGGTAGAGTCATGAGTGGCAGAGTCATCATTGGTGGAGTAGGATGCAGCTTTTCGGAACAGGCCATCCAATGGACGAATGCCTTCATCAATAATTGTGGTAGCCTTGCCCTTTTCATTAGATGTTGAAAATGTCCTCTTGAGGACTTCAATGGGGGGGCAAGTAACTGACATGATTCTGAAAATCAGCCTTGTAGTTGAGTGAAGACCTAGTTCTGAGGAATCTCATAATCCAAGGAGAATAAGGCTTCAACTCAAATGGAGAGAGGCAACATTTGCCAGAGTCCTCATGAGAGTTGATAGGAATGCCATGTATGATATTGAATAGCAGATTCTTCATCATGCCAAAAACTTATTCATCATTTGAATCGTGGCCTTTGATTGGACTCAATGTCTTCGTCAGAATGCGATAGACAGTTTTAGGCACAAACAAAAATTCCTTCACGAGGAATTTGGTCCTTGGAGCTTGGTCGGGCTTCAGCAGCTTCATTAACACTTGCATGTAGTGAGCAGTGAGTTCAGGTTCATGATAGATGCAATGAGGGCCTTCAAGGGAGGACTGACAGGTAGGGCATGAAGTAATTCAGAGGCCGGTGCTTTGAAATGTGTGTTCTCTGTCATCCAGTCCAATACCCAAGTTTTCACATCTTCAGCTTCTCCTGTGATGTGCAGCGTCTCATAGAACTGAAGAATTAGCTCTTCATTCCAATCAATAATATCCGTGCAAAAGTTGAGCAGCCCATCGTCATGAAGAACATTGAGGACTGGCGCGAAGCAGGGCAGTGATTCCATGTCCACGTGAGGAATATGCTCATGGTTGAAGACTTTGTCTTTGTTGAAAAGCAGTGAAGAATAGAAGTTTGCTTGGCTAGCAGTCCAGAAGCGCTTCCTTCTAAGGCGAGCAGAGTCATAGGTGTTGTAGTCTGTGAAGAAAACATGCTCGTGGAAGAAGTCATCAGCCTTGAATTTTTGCTTCTTTGAGAAAGGGTCCTTTGGCTTGGGGTGAGGAGTGTCAGTCAATTGCATCACAACCTCAGGAATCGCGATCTCAGGTTCCGCAGGCTAAGGAATTTCAGTTTCTTCTTCAGTGGTAGCCTGGGACTTCAATTCTTCAGCAGCAATGTCATCAGCGCTGGTGGCTGGAATCTCTTCAGGGATAGACAGAGTGGGGTGTGGTTCTTCAGAACCCATTTGAACTTCAGTAGTCACTGGGACTGAGGAATTTGTTGCAGAGGAGTGAACAACAGAGAATTGGGGTGCTGACTTTCCCAAAAGTCATCATTCAGAACTGGCGTTGTGCACCCAATGTCCACATCCTCTTCTTCTCCACTCATTTCTTCAACGCCGGCCTCTTCAGCAGTAAACTGAGGCATGGGCGATGAAACAACTGGGATTGAAGGGATTGCATCCACTTCAATTTCTTCATCCTACTGCTCCGAGGAAGCAGCAGAAGGAATGTCTTCATCGAATCCGCTTGGGATCACGTATTCTTCATCAAAAGGAACGAGTTGCTTTGATGGCATGCTTGAGACTGGAACAACGTCAATAGGATTTTCAAACAAGCTAGTCAATTTCTTCATCTTCTTTGGAGCTGAAGAGTCTGATGAAGTTGATGCTTTCCTTTTCTTCACAGCTGCACGCTCCGCAGCCTTGGTCTTTTTCGCTTTTGATGCAGAAGGGAGAATTGGACTTGGTGCAGGTGTGGGAGGAGCAGAGGAAATTGGTTTCGTTTCTTCAGGAACAACTAATGCAGTTGCCCTGGTATAAGCAATTTCTATAGGCACAATGGTTGAAGCTTCAGCTGGCCTGGCAATTTCTTCAGGCGCAACACTAATGGTTGCCCTGGCAGTTTCATCAGCGGTTGGAATGAGTCATCAGCCCTGGTACTAGCATTTTCTTTAGCAACCCGAGTGTCATCAGCGGTGCTGGTATTTTCTTCAGTGGGCTGAGCAGATGCTTCAGCCTTAGGAATTTCTTGTTGCGTAGGGGCAGCTACATTGGTAGTAAACTTTTCAATGATCTTTACAAATCTGACTTTGGCTCCAAGCCAGTCAGCATAGTAGCGATCAAATTCATCACTCAGTTTCTTGATCTCTGATTGTAGGAGTGAGGTTCAGCTCAGGCAGAGGTGTGTTTGGGTCCTTGTGCCACAAGTCAATGAAGTCAAGGATCATCTTTGGGTCCAACATCAATGGCACATTACTGCCTTTGGCTCTAGCGGCCCTGTGCTGCCTATCTCTGATGATTTCAGCGAGTTCTTCATCATCAGCTTCGTCGTCATCGGACGGTACTTGGAAGGCGACCTACTTCTTTTGAGGACTTGGTCTAGTGCCTCATCCTGCAGTGACCTTGGTCTTCAGTAGAGTGGGGCCAGTTGAAGAGTGCAGAGGAGCTGATGAACTTGCAGAGGCTCCTGAGGCAATAGAGATGCATGTTTTCCTTTGGCACGAGGCGAGATGCGCTGGTGATGAGGACTTGGAAGGAGGAGCTGAGGATTTTGAAGGAGCTGGTGCGGCTTGAGGAATTGGTCGCGAGGGCTTAGCAGAAGTTGGCCGAGAGGGCATTGCAGAGGAGCTTGGCCATGAGGGCATCGAATAAGAAGGAGCACTGGGCTTATGTGCGGGCTTCTTAGGCATGGACTTCTTCGGCTTGCTAGAAGAGGCCTCAGTAGTGGCAGCAGCAGCAGCAGAGTCTTCATTGAATTTCCTCACTGCTTCTTTTGCTACTCTGACCAACTTAGCTTGACGCTAGGCCCATTCATCAAGATAGTCCTCACCGCGCTTGAGGCTAGTGGGTTCAGCTTCTTGGCCAGGTGCCAATGGAGGTCTTGGGCAAGGAGGGTGAAGAGCGAATTTATTCAAATATTATGGAGTGACATAGAGATATTCCCTCCATTACCGCGCCCATCTCCTCTCTATCTTTTGTAGTGATTTTTGGTCTCCTTGCGATGTTTGGCCTCATCAGGTGTGCAATATTCATCATAGATATCCTCAGGGATTTAAAACGCAATGTTGACCTCCAGTTTCTTCCCTCCCTTGTGAGGTTTCTTGCCATCTGCCATTTTCTTCAGCTGAGGGTTTTGAACTATTGAGTTCTCTGAAGAGGTATGCAACTTTTCTTCGAGGAACGCTGCAAATGAGTTAATTTGATGAGAACCTAGAGATTCAGCAGCGGACATGAGTACATGTGAACAGAGTATAGGTGCAAAGAATTTGGAGAGGTCATATGCATTCTTAGAAGTTTTTGCAAAAAGAACAAGTTTGAGGAATTTGACTGGTTGAGTCTTGAGGAATTTCACTAAGCGTTCTTTGACTTAGGTTCCAGAGTTCTACAGATTTGAAAATCCACACAATTGAGAAATCTCAGCTACGATGGCGGCGAAGTGAAGAAATCCGTGGTCGGCGTGAGTACGGCGGCGATGACATCGAGGCAGCGAAGCTCTTCCTCACCGGCGATGGTGGAAGTAGCAGCGGTGCTAGGGTTTGAGAGCTCGAGCGAGGGAGTGAGGTCGAGCGGAGTAAAAACAAAGTGAGGAAGGGACAGGGGTATTTATAGCCGAAGTGAAAAACTGCTCACCCGAGGAAACTGGACGAACGAGCCCCTAACCCTTCTCATTCACGTGACATGTGTCACCCATGTACTGAGAGGTGACAATCGTGTGCGATCGTGGGTCAATAGGATAATATATCGTGGAAGTGGAGCGGTTTGAGCAACAAAAGCCGAAAATTCAGATAAGATAAGTTTAAAGTTCCATTCGCAATTTCTTCAACTGACAAGGACGCAGTGAAGATTTTGAACGAGTTTCAAATAGAAGGCACATGAAGAATTTTTGAATAGACTAGGTTGAGTTTAGCATAGAGGGGGAAAGGGTCCGATCACATTCACTTAGCAGAACAAGCAACATGAAGAATTAGCAATAAGTGAATGATGTAGAGGACATAAACTCATATATATATATATATATATATACATCTGGGCTATTCTGTTACTAGTAACAGAATATTATTCTGTTACCCTTTTTGAACTAACGGTTTCAGGTGGTTGAACTGATGTTTTCGAAGCGGTTGAACTGATCCTTTCAGTTGTGTTTAACACATCGTCTTCTTTAGTTCAAAAACTTTTTGTAATTTTTTTGTCGAAACATGGCATGTAATATATCGTTGGAAAGGTCTTGACAACCATATTGCAAGTATATTGAACATTTTTGCAAAATCATTATGGTTTAAGAGCAGTTTTGAAAAAACCATTTTTTTCAAAACCGAAAATGTGAATCGAATTTTGGACTCAATTTTCAAACTGTTTTCGGAATTGAACAAATAAGATGGCGTTGGAAAGCTGGTGAAAATCCTCATCTTCCATATATGTATTTTTTTTTCTAATTCTATATGATTTAAAAGTAATTTAAAAAACGGTTTAATTCTGGACGAAACGTATTTTCGCGATTTTTTTGCAAACAGTTTGTCGGATTGACGCAAATGATACGGCGTTGGAAAGCTATGTAAAATGCGCAACTTTTTTGTACAGAAATGTTATTCTAATTCCTTACGGTTTAAAAACGAATTCGAATACGGTCAAATTTGATTTTGAACGCCATTTTTTAAAAAAGTTTATCGAAATATGGCAAATAATCTACCGTTGGATAGCTATAGAAAATGCGAAACTTAGTCATGTTGAACGTTTTCTCTACTTCGCAACCGTTTAAGAGTAATTTTGAATACGGCATGACGGTTCCTGCTGTTTTCTTGTGTGAAAAACAGAGTAGTCGTACTGATATATGTATGTATGTTTGTACTGAGCTATTTTTTTAGATTAATTTTGAATGGTTCCGAAAAAGGGTATTTGTACTGATGCTTGCATGGGTTTGTACTAAGTGTGTTTTCACTAACTAGACTTTGCTCTGTTTTTTTGCTAATATTTTTCTCGTAAGTTTTCAACGGTTAACTGTATCGTCGCCCCTGTACTTGTATGGTTTGTATCATCGAACTGAATGATATTTTATTTAAAAAGAAAATGTGTTTGTTTTGTTTCCTTTTTTAACTCAACATTTTTTTGACAACGTTGTTCTGAACTTCTCTCATTTTATGACTTCTACCGAGGTACTTACTAAGCAGGATATTCATGGGGTTTCTTTTTTTGCTTGAACTATACAATTTCAATTTCTGCCATTTCTTTTATTCCGAACGGACCACCATTTTTAACTCGTACTGAGGTACTTACTATGCCCGAACTGGGGTGGCTGTCGCGTGTCTCGGCGTGTTTTGAACTCGATGATATTTTTTCATCAATTTACTGCCCATTTTTTTCATCACACTTGAGAGTGATTAATAGGTTTACTTACTGGCCAGTAACACATGAACTCCTCAGGCAATAATACATGAAACTCCTCGGGGAGGGGGTGCGGGGCGGCACGCTGGAGGGAGGGACTGCGGGGCTGCGCGCTGGGGGAGGGGGTGGCGGGGCTGCGCGCTGGAGGAAGAAGAAAGGCGGCGTAAGTTGGGGTTGCCGCGGCATGGGTCTGGTCTGGCGGCATCGGGGTGCGTCTGGCGGGGGTGTCGCGCGGCGGAGAGGGAGGAGGTGGCGCGCCGGCGGGGAGGGGGCAGTGCACGGCGGGGTAGGGAGGAGGCAGCGCATAGTGGGGGAGGGAGGGGGCGGTGCACCGGCGGGGAGGGAGGGGGCGGCGCACGGTGGGGAAGGGAGGGGGCGGAGCGCCGGTGGGGTGGGAGGGTGCGGCGCGCTGGAGGAGGAGTTGGGGATCGGGAGGGAGGTGGTGGGTTCGGTCGCCGTCGCTCCTATATATATATAGCCAATGAAGAAAAATGACGGAAAGAGTGAAGACAATGCAAAGTTGAAGAACAACTATGGAATTTCAAAGTAAGGAAAAAACTCAGATTGAGGATTTTCAACTTTTGGTGGTGGCGTGACCCACCGTATAAGAATGATGATTTCAGACACTGCGTACAATTGTTGTAGGGTTCTGAGAATCAAATTCTTCATTAATTTCTTCACTCTTAGAGGCTTAGTCTTCATTGATTGAAGAAAAACGTTACTTTGTGTGTTGCACATCTAAGTCATCAATTTTGCATAAGTGTTTGGATGTGGATGTGTGTCCTTTTCAAAGGACATTCGAAGATTCTAAGATATTTAGCTCACACCTCAACTTGCTAAATCTCTTCTCATCCAAGGGCTTTGTGAAGATATCGGCTAGCTATTCTTCAGTCTTCACATGCTCAATAGAGATGTCGCCCTTCAACACATGATCACGAAGAAAATGATGACAAATCTGAATGTGCTTTGTCTTTGAGTGCTGAACAGGGTTATGAGCAATCTTGATGGCACTCTCATTGTCACAGTAGAGAGGTACATTATTCATGTTGACGCCGTAGTCATTGAGGGTTTGTTTCATCCATAGCAATTGAGCACAGCAAGAACCTGCAGCAATGTACTCAGCTTCAGGAGTAGACAGTGATACGCAGTTCTGTTTCTTCGAAGACCAACACACCAAGGATCATCCGAGGAAATGGCATGTGCTAGATGTTGACTTGCAGTCAACACGATCACCAGCATAGTCAGAGTCCGAATATCCAATGAGATCAAAAGTTGAGCCCTTGGTATACCATAATCCAAGTGTTGGTGTGTGAGCTAGATATCGAAGAATATGCTTCACAGCCTTATGGTGTGATTCCTTCGGTGTAGCTTGAAGTCAGGCACACATGCAAAAACTAAGCATAATATCTGGCCTAGATGCACATAAATACAATAAAGAACCAATCATGGAGCGGTATACCTTTTGATCAAAGTCAATTCTATTTTCATCAGTGCATAGATGGCCATTTGTGGGCATAGGAATTTTGACTCCTTTGCAATCTTGCATGTCGAATTTCCTCAGTACATCCTTGAGGTATTTCTCCTGAGATATGAATATGCCATTGCGCTATTGATGAATGTGAAGACCTAAGAAGAATTTAAATTCTCCCATCATAGACATTTGATATTCTTCACTCATCATATAGGCAAATTCATCACTGTAATGTTAGTCAGTACAGCCGAAAATGATATCATCAACATATATTTGGCATACAAACAATTCACCATCATAAGATTTAGTGAAAAGAGTTGGGTCAAGTGAACCGGGTTTGAAGACTTTCTTCATGAGGAATTCCTTCAAAGTATCATACCATGCCCGAGGGGCCTGCTTGAGGCCATGGAGGGCCTTATTGAGTCTGAAGAGTTTGTCGGGATGCTTTGGATATCCAAAACCTGGGGGTTGAGCAACACCTACTTCTTCCTCAAGCTTACCATTGAGGAATGCACTTTTCACATCCATTTGATATAAGATGATATCATGATGGTTAGCATAAGCAAGTAATATGCGAATAGCTTCAAGTATAGCAACAGGTGCAAAAGTTTCATCGAAGTCAATTCCTTCAACCTGTGTGTAGCCTTGCGCTACAAGTCGTGCCTTATTCCTCACCACAAGGCCAATTTAATCTTGCTTGTTGCGGTAGATCCACTTTGTGCCAATGATATTGTGCTTGCGAGGATCTGGATGTTTGACTAGTTCCCAGACGTTGTTGAGCTCGAATTGATGTAATTCCTCTTACATAGCTTGAATCCACTCAGGCTCCATAAATGCTTCATCTACCTTAGTGGGCTCTGTGGTAGAGACGAAAGCAAAGTGCCCACAAAAGTTAGATAAATGTGAAGCTCTTGAGCATGTGAGAGGACTTGGAATGTTGATGTCGCCGATGATTTTCTCAATTTGCACTTCATTTGCAACGCGAGGATGGGCTGGTTGTCATTGAGTAATTTGATCAGCATTTTCTTCAGCACCATTTTCCTCAGGTGCATCAGCATGACGTTCTTTATGTTATGGAATGACTTCTTCAGCAGATTCTTCGGTAGGAATGACATCCTCAGTAGCCTTGAACTTAATAGATTCCTCAGGAGGTATTTCATCTGTCACGGGAGGTAGGTGCTCTCTTTGTGATCCATTAGTCTCATCGAACCGCACATCTACAGTTTCAACAACCTTGTGGTGATAGGTGTTGAAGAATCTGTAGGTGTGTGAGTCCTTACCATAACCAAGCATAAAACCTTCATGTGCTTTCGGTGGAAATTTAGAATTGTGATGAGGATCTCCAATCCAACATTTAGCACCGAAGACTCTGAAATAACTCACATTGGGTTTCCTGTCAGTGAGGAGTTCATGTGCAGTCATCTTGAAGAATTTGTGAATATATACCCTGTTGATGATGTGGCACGCAGTATCAATTGCCTCACGCCAGAAGCGAGGAGGTGTCTTGTACTCATCAAGCATAGTGCGGGCCATCTCAACAAGAGTCCTGTTCTTGCGCTCCACGACGCCATTTTGCTGAGGAGTATAAGGTGTAGATAACTCATGAGTAATACCAAGTTCATCAAGATAGTCATCAAGACCAGTATTCTTGAACTCAGTTCCATTATCACTTCTGATGTGCTTGATCTTCACATCAAAGTTGGTTAAAGCCCTCGAGGAAAATCGTTTGAAGACTTCCTGCACTTCAGTTTTGTAAGTGATGATATGCACCCATATATATCGAGAATAATCATCAACAATGACAAAGCCATATAAAGATGCAGCATTACTAAATGTGGCATAGTGACTAGGGCCAAAGAGATCCATGTGAATCAATTCAAATGGACGAGTGGTAGTCATGATGGTCTTTGAGGGATGCTTGGCCTTGGTCATCTTTCCGGCTTCACAAGCTCCACACAAATGGTCCTTGAGGAATTTGACACCCTCGATACCAATGACATGCTTCTTCTTCGCGAGCGTGTGTAAGTTCCTCATCCCATCATGACTAAGTCGTCGATGCCATAGCCAGCCTTTTGAAGCTTTTGCAAGTAGACATGTAGCAGGTTGTGGTCCTGTAGAGAAATCAACAATATACAAATCTCCTCTCCTGAAGCCTTCAAAGACTTTGGAATTGTCAGCTTCCATGATCACAACACAATGATACTTGCCAAAGACAACAACCATATCAAGATCACAAAGCATTGAGACAGACATGAGGTTGAACCCTAAGGACTCGACAAGCATGACTTTGTCCATGTGTCGGTCCTTTGAGATTGCAACCTTACCGAGACCCAATACCTTGCTTTTGCCTTTGTCAGCATAGGTGATATGCTTCAGATGTGATGGAGATAAAGCAGAGTCCATCAATAAGCTTCTTTCACCAGTCATGTGATTTGTACATACACTATCGAGGACCCACTCAGTGGCTTTGGGTTGATCATCCTGCTGATGAATTAGTGCAACTTACGAACTCATATACTTCATCACTGAATAATATGATATCAATTTCATCGGATCAATTTCATCAAGCAATAGAACAGATAAAGCAGTATGAGGACGTGATAAATGAAAATTCATTTCTTCATGATTAGCTTGCGTCCTTTCAAGCATTTTCAGGTCTCCAGCAAATTCTTTAGACAATTAGGTTCGTCTGGAGACCTGACACTGCATAAGAGATTAGTTATTTTTATTCACCAGCCACATCTGAAGGGGTGGCAAAGAGTTCATCATTTTGCAAGCTCCATAAGAGAAAGGTGGCATAGATAATAATCCACTTCATTTCACATAAGAGGGTTTAGAGTAAGCATAAGAGTAGGCAGAGAAATTCTTCGAGGATTTATGAACATAATGATTTGAAGAATAATGCACATATCCACAATCCTTAGATCTTTCCTGCGAAACAGACGGGTTAGCACGATGATGCTCATATGAGGACATTGATCCTTTTGAGGAATTTGATCCTCGTGAGGAGTTTGGTCCGTATGAGAACTTGGATCCATATGAAGAATTTGGTCCATATGAAGAATTTGATCTAGGGTTCCTATTCATCACAGGTGGTGTCATGATGACATTCACCTGATTATTTTCAAGGCACCTTTGGGGAACCCAGATTTTCTTCATAGGAGAACTGTTCCTGCAGTTAGTGCCAACATATCTAGCAAATACTTCACCATTCTATTTTTGAACAGTTTATAGTTGGAGCCAAATGACTCATCAGAAGAATATGAAGATTCACATGTAAAGCCAGATAAAGTACATGGATCCACTAAAGGTCTCTTTGCAGCAACCCATGAGGTTTTGGGATACTGCTCAGGGCTTCCAGTAGGTCCCATCAGCATTAAGTTTCCTCTCAAACGCAATACCCTCTTTCCTAGGGTTCCTATTGAGGATTTGCTTTTTAAGCACATCACAAAGAGCCTGATGCCCTTTGAGGGTTTTGTACATGCCTGTGTTATACAATTCCTTCAGCCCTGCATCATCAGTGATACTAGCAATGTCCTCAGATGAGGAATTAGTGATAGCATAGGAAGTTGAAGAATTTGCAGCAATGGAAGTACTTGAGCATTCAGGTGAAGAATTAGCAGTTTCACGTTCAATGCACTTCAAACATGGAGGAACAAATTCATCCTGATTAGCGCTGATTTGTTGAGCAAGTAATGAACCATGCTCCTTCTGAAGATCTTCATAACTCACTCTTAACTGCTCAAGGTCTTGCTTTCTTTGAAGAAATTCATAATAAAGCTTCTCATGATCAGATAGGAGAGTGTTATGATGACCTTGAAGATTTTCAAACTTGGACTGAAGACTCTGAAGATTTTTAGTCAAAATTTTAGTGCGATCCATTTCCTCGCCCAACATATCATCGCTTTTATCTAGCATGTTTTGAACTTTTTCCAAAGCTCTTTGTTGTTTAGTGGCAAGGGAAGCAAGTTTGACATAACTGGGTCCAAATTCATCACCAGATTCATCATCACTAGACTCAGAAAAGTAGCATTCAGTTACCTTGGCACCTTTTGCCATAAGACAAGGTGCAGAGGATGATGATTCTGAATTAAAAGTCATAGCCTTGCGCGGTTCCATGAATTCTTCGAACCAGGGTTCATGGTGAGATCGATGAATTTCATAAACCTCAGAGAGTCGGTCCCAGATGAGTTTCGCATGGCTGAGATGCATAACGTTCCTGAACTGATTTTGTGAGAAGCTGGAGCAGATGATGTCCTTCGTCGTGAGGTTGAGTAGCGTGTATTTGCGAATATCATCAGCCTCCGCCATCTTGCATAGGTCAGTAAGACCAATCTCAGTGATGGTCCAGAGTTCGTCGTTCATCACCATCAGGTGCTTCTTCATCATGGCCTTCCACTTGGGATAATCATGACCGTCAAAGATGGGGCATGTCACGGTCTTCATTCCTGTGGTCGACATAACTAAAACTCCAGGTGCTAAAACCAAAATCACACAGAACAAGGGAGTACCTTGCTCTGATACGAATTGAAAGTGCGTTAAGTTGACTAGAGGGGGGTGAATAGGCAATTTTTATGAATTCTTCATTGAGGAATTTCAGGGTGAGGAAATTCCTAAGAGAAGAACTACTTGCAGTGGAATAAGTACTCAGAAGTAAACATAACAGAACATGAGTCTTCATTATGGAATGAAAACAAGCACAGAGTACAGAAAGCGTAAACACGGGATAAATAGAATGAAGACAAACAGACTGAAGAATTTGAGCTGAGGAAATAGAGAAAGTCTTCAGTCAAAGTCTTCAAACAGATATGAACAAGCACACAACACAGAAATGAGGAAATGGAAGTGTCGGTGTCAAAACCGGCGGATCTCGGGTAGGGGGTCCCGAACTGTGTGTCTAAGGCGGATGGTAACAGGAGGCAGGGGACACGATGTTTTACCCAGGTTCTTGCCCTCTTGATGGAGGTAAAACCCTACATCCTGCTTGATTTATTCTTGATAATATGAGCAGTACAAGAGTTGATCTACCATGAGATCGGAGAGGCTAAACCCTAGAAGCTAGCCTATGGTATGATTGTATGTTGTCCTACGGACTAAAACCCTCCGGTTTATATAGACACCGGAGGAGGCTAGGGTTACACAAGGTCGGTTACAAAGGAGGAGATATACATATCCGTATTGCCTAGCTTGCATTCCATGCCAAGTAGAGTCCCATCCGGACACGGGACAAAGTCTTCAATCTTGTTTCTTCATAGTCCAACAGTCCGGCCAAAGGATATAGTCCGGCTATCCGGAGGCCCCCTTATCCAGGACTCCCTCAGTAGCCCCTGAACCAGGCTTCAATGGCGATGAGTCTAGCGTGCAGTGTTGTCTTCGGCATTGCAAGGCGGGTTCCTCCCCCGAATACACCATGGAAGAATTTGAATACAAGGATAGTGTCCGACCCTGCAAAATAAGTTCCACATACCACCATAGAGAGAATAATATTACCACGAATCTAATCTGCTGACATGTTTTGGGAGCATGACATCACGCCACGGCCCGGTAATTATTTGAACCATCTTCCTTTAACCAGCCCCGCACATAACGCGAGGCGGTTTCTTGACACGTCTTGTCAAAGCAGAGATCGTGTTCCCCTTATTACAGGATTCTCATCAATACGGACGTAGGTAACCCAACCACTCCATCAATTATGGCGCTTGGTGGATAAGCGAGTTTAACCAGGCTAGTGGGGGCGCATAGTTTAGTCCGCCCTTATAAAGTGATAAGATCTCGCCTTTTTCTACCCACGCCTTCTTCCTCCTTACTCATCCATTCTCGCACACTCGAGCTCCAACGCCCAAGTCCGCATCTTCCTCCTCAACTCTCTCTAAAACATGTCCGGAGCGGGAGGCAAGTGGATGGCCTCCTCCGTCATGGAGGGGCACATCAAAAAGTTACGCTGAGCCGGATACTTAGCCGTGGATATTGCGCATCGGCTGCCAGCCGCGGGGCAGGTCATCCCTACCCCAGAACCTCACGAGAGGGTGGTCTTCCTCCCTCACTTTGTCCGTGGACTGTGGTTTCCCCTCCATCCATTTGTCCGCGGCTTGGTGGGCGGACAACAAGTGGAATGCGGCGGAGCCATGGTGGGTAAGATGCCCAATGTCACATGGCTCGAGGGCTCCTTCATGGAGACCATAAAGGGGTGGCAATTGGGGTGGTTCTACATCACCGAGCCGCGCGACACCAACTGGGTGGCGGCCCCCGAGTTTTGATCCGGATTCCCCACGTGGCTCACTTCCTGGAAGGAGAAGGGCCTGTCCTGGGGTTCATCGGTGGAGCTGGACGGACTCCAGAAATGTATCCGGAACATGACAAGCAAGAAACTCAAGCTTGTCAACATAGTCCAGGTCATGCTCTTCCGCCGGATCCTCCCATGTCAACAACGAGATTTCAACTTATGGGAGTTCGACCCAGCCCAGCACCAGACTCTAAGCGAGCTCTTCGACACGATGCATAAAGACGTCTGGAGGGTGCTGTTCAAGGTCGCCGAGGTCCCTCCCTCTCTTACCGAGGACCGCGGGCTAAGCGTGAAGTGCCCTGCAAATCCGGTAAGTTCTGTACATCTGGTAGGATATTTATTTCCCATAGCTTAACAATGTGCGGGGTCTGAGCTCCCATGCCCTTGACAGGACTGGGTGGAGGCATCGGAGCAGATTAACTGCCCAGCCCCCCTGCCCAAAGACACCGTGGACGCTCTCCTGACGGAGATGCTGACTCCAGCTCCTTAGAAAGTGCCGGAGAAGACCAAGAAGAAGGCCAAGGGAACCTGAAAGAGTTCCCTGCGCCAGGTGGTATCAGACTCATCGTCCGATAACTCCGCGACGCACTCCTCCCATGAAGACGAGGAGGAAGATGAAGATGCTCCCCCTCCAGCCGGGGGAGACAAGAAAAGGAAGGCCACCCCAACTGGGGAGGCCGAAGGGTCCAAGAAGGGAAGGACTCTTCTTCCGAACCGCTCCACCACCGCCGCCGAAGGCGAAGACGAGTGGCTGCTCAGGGCCAAGCCCCTGGTGAAGTCGTAAGTATTCGGATACCAGAGTAACTCATAGCATACCTTTGTCGCACTGCTTCTCCTAACGCCGAATACGATTATGCAGACCGCCCCAAGCCTGTATCGACATATCCTCGTCGGACGGCTCCTTGGATTCGTCGGATATGGATAGCGATCCACTTCCGACCGCCTCCTCCCCTTGCCCTACGGACAATGCCGAGGTATTGTCTCAAGGGGCACCGAGCAGGGGGGAGACAGTCCCAGAGGCACCTCAAGGCGACCTTCCGGACTCCAGGAGCAAAGGGAGAAAGGCTCCCGGGGGCTCCAAGTTCGGCCCTCAGCCGAACACCACGCCGGAACCTCTAGTGGTTCCAGACTCGGGCAGGTGACCTCTGTCCATCCAGAAGCACCGGGCCACCTGCTGGGAGCGCTTCGCGGAGCTTCCATCAACGAAGAGCACCGCACTATTATGAGTGCGGTGATCAAGAAGGTTCAGTACGCCAAGAGCGGACTGACTGAAGCCTGTGCCAGCCTTCTCACAGGCTTTGAGGTAAGTATTAAAATATAGGAAAAATGTTACCGCATAGACAGTAGCCCCTGATGCTCTGTTTGGTGTTCACAAATAAAAGCCGAATAGAGGATCAAATAATATATGCAGGAGTCTAATATAAGTATGTCTATATGCATATGCAGGCTTCGCTGCTGACCTCTGCCGCACTGACTGCGGAGGTCGGCGCACTGAAGCGGGACCTCGAGGGGTCCATGAAAGAGCTCAGCCTTGCTAAGAGGCAGCTCGAGGAGAACAAAGGTAAGTAATACCTAGTCTATATATATATATAAGATGCGATTGAAAAATGACAGGATCATCATGAATTTGCCAGGGGCCACGACCGAAGTGGCAACCCTGAAGCAAGCGCTGTCCGAGGCCGAAAACAAAGTGGCCCAGGAGCGCACCAAGCGGGAGAAGCAAGAGGCACGGATGGGCAAGGTGCAGCAAGAGCTCCAAGCTCTCGTGACGAAGCATGAGGCGTTGGAGCTTGACTCGAAGACGCGAGAGTCTGAGCTTGCCGTGGCCCTTGAGAGCGCAAAGAATGCCAAGGCTGAAGCCCAAAAGGCCCTCTAGGAGATTGAGGTGATGAGGAAGATAGCGGTGGGTAAGGCATTCAATATGCAAAGCAAGCATGTGAAAGTAAATTACTTGTTACTTACCCGAGTCCGGAGCTCTCCAGGAGCATTCGCAGATTTGCCCCACAGCGTGTCGGATGCCGCAAAGTTTTACCAGGCCGAGGAGGGAAGCTCGACGGAGAAGCTGTTCTGGTCTCAGTATACTGGGACTGAACACCCGATGCCTATGAGCGACCAGCTGAAGCAACTGGTTGAGGTGCACAAGGCGGCTGAACAGGCCATGAGGGGCCTTATAGTCCGGTTGTGGCCTGGCGACGCCCTTCCCAATAGCTACTTCGGCCTAGTGATGTGGCTTGTGGATGCCTTCCCACGGCTGTAAGTCATAAACGGTCCGTCTGCATCGAAGGTGCACGCCGGGCTTTTGCCCGTGCCAAGGTGCATTGGGCCAAGATGGACGCCCTAAAGCTGGTGAAGGAGGGGCCACCGCAGGGCAAGGAGCATGGCCACCCCGAGATGTATTATGAGGGTTTCCTGAAGGGTGTCCGTGTTGTAGCAGACGAGTGTGCGAAAGATGTAATATTCGAATGAACTTGCTCGTGTGATCCTGTATGATGAAAACTTGTTCATATGTGCTATGCAATGCTTGTTTGAATTTAAAATATTACCTTCTGTTCGGCTGTTTATCAAATATGAGAGATGGCTAGTCGTCGGCTTCTGCCCCCATGCCACGAGTGCTGGGGTGTTCGGGATAAAACTGAGCACTCTTTTTCCCATTTTTGGGTCCTTCCTGGGAGGTGCTCAGCACAACAAAGAGGGCAATCGGACTATAATGCGTTATCACTCTCACTTAGCCATAGATTCTATAATTTTAAATTTTGGCGAAGCCCGTAGTATTCGGAAGGCCGAATTCGGGGCGCTATACACGCCTTAAGCCGGACAAAGCCGACTCCTCGCTCTAAGTGGCATAAGTCTTTAGGGACTCGAAACCTCTCGAACAGCGACCAGTCTCTCTCCTTATCATGACAGTTAGTTTTAGCTTTCTCTACTGAGGTGCTTAGCCAAGCTGAACCGGGGCACAATCGCAGTAGTTCTCCCA
Source organism: Triticum urartu (assembly GCF_003073215.2). Taxonomy (NCBI): domain Eukaryota; kingdom Viridiplantae; phylum Streptophyta; class Magnoliopsida; order Poales; family Poaceae; genus Triticum; species Triticum urartu. Next base: position 601,104,178 of record NC_053023.1, on the reverse strand, counting down.
GTGCTACCTTAGCCGATATAGCAGAACTTAAGGCACCAAAACATAGGAGCCGGGCAAACCCAACTATTGACCCAAGACATGATTCGGAGCTGATGCATATAATGCTATAAGTTCGGGGTGCCGCACTGTCGAAAGTGTTCGGACTTCTCATGCCGTAATAAGGGGTATGCTTAAGCCCCTAGCGTATTAGCCGTACCAGAGTGTACGGGTGCTGGATGTCATGAATGAACATATATATATATAAAGAAGAATAGAGAATGCAATAATAGTCTAGTGCTATGCATTGTTTATTCAAAAAGGTGCGTTAAAGCGGAATGATACAAGTAGTGGGATAAGCAAAAGTAGGACTATTTGACATGTCCCCTCCAAGGGCAAGCTGAGGAATGATATTAAAGCAAGTATTTCACTTGTTATCGTAATCTACCTAGGGGTTCCGTGGTGCGACGTAGATTTCTACCTCCTTGGTTGCTGCTTCATGTGTTCGGCAATCATACTGCCGGACAGGGTTTCCAGAGATTAAAGTCCTGAAAGAGAAAAATAACAAAGCGGGAAGCCCCTAGTGCGGTTGAGCCGCGTCTTGGGGCGTGCCGTAGTTGTGCCCCCTCCCCACATATGCCCATGGTATTTTCAATGCGTAATTATGGACGCGCGGCACGTATTTCGCCATTTGGCTGGGACTGGGGTGGGGGCCGCATTGCTATGCGAGCTCGGGACATGCCAGCCGGTCTTGTTGCCGATTACTCCGGGCGCGCTTGAAGGTGTCCGGGTCCTTAATCGCCGAACTGGTGGATTGCCTTAAGAGGCTGCTTTGCGATTCTATTGCGAGGGCCGCAGTGTGCTCCTCCGTGCGGAGAGAGCGCTCTGCGTTTCCATTAACTGTGGTGACCCCCCGAGGGCCTGGCATCTTGAGCTTGAGGTATGCATAATGCGGTACCGCATTGAATCTCGCAAATGCGGTTCGCCTGAGCAATGCATGATAGCCACTGTGGAACGGGACTATATCAAAGATTAACTCCTCGTGGGGTGGTCCCTGCGATCGAAGGTGATCGGACAAGAGGACCATGGGTTGAACTTTGGGGCGACTGGCTCCAACGCATATACGTCCCTCAGCGCACGCTTTCTCTCCCTCTTGGGGATGTGGGTTGCGTATATCATGTTCACCGTCCACACTTGTGGGGGGAACCTCTTCTGTCCTCCGGTGTTTGGCTGCTAGGGCTCCTCTTCGTCATCACTATGTAACCCCTTATCTTTGTTTTCGGCATTTAACTTGCCGGCCTGCTTGAACACCCAACAATCCCTGTTGGTGTGTTGGCTGGCTTGTCGGGGGTGCCGTGTATTTGACACGAGCGATCGAGTATACGGTGCAAACTGGACGGGCCCGGAGTGCTTCTTTTGAATGGCTTTTTCCGCTGACAGGGTTTAGAGCCTTTGAATCCGGCATTGACTGTCGTATCCTCGATATTGTCGCTGTTAATGCAGCACTTGTGTTTTTTGGGACATGACCTGCCATTGCCATCCTTGGTATCTGAAGTACCATGGTTCTTTGATATGTTATTGCTGCGAGCCAGCCAACTGTCTTCCCCCGCACAAAAGCGGGTCATGAGTGTTGTGAGGGCTGCCATAGATTTCGGCTTTTCCTGGCCAAGGTGCCGGGCGAGCCACTCGTCACGGATGTTGTTCCTAAAAGCTACTAACGCCTCTGCATCCGGACAGTCGACGATTTGATTTTTCATTGTTAGGAACCGTGTCCAGAATTGCCTGGCCGATTCCTCTAGTTGCCGAATTATGTGGCTCAAGTCATCGGCGTCGGGCGGTTACATAAGTGCCCTGGAAGTTGTTGAGGAATGCGGCTTCCAGATCTTCCCAACAGCCAATGGACTCTGCTGGCAAGCTGTTGAGCCAATGCCGAGCTGGCCCTTTGAGTTTGAGTGGGAGGTATTTGATGGCGTGTAGATCATCACCGCGGGCCATGTGGATGCACAGGAGGAAATCCTCGATCCATACCGCAGGATCTGTTGTGCCGTCGTATGATTCGATATTTACGGGTTTGAAACCCTCTGGGATTTGGTGATCCATTACTTCGTCTGTGAAGCATAGGGGGTGTGCGGCGCCTCTGTAGTGGGCTATATCGCGACGCAGCTCAAATGAGTTCTACCCGCTGTGTTCGGCCCAGTCGGATTTACTTTTGCTGTATCCGGCGTGACAGTTATCGTCTCGCATAGTGGCGCGCCCTCATGATCCGTAGATTGATCTTGCATGTTTTTCTTTGTCCTCCAATACGTCTCGTAGGTCTAGCATGTTTCCCTGCGCCTTGTCATTTTTATTTGAGTGGCATCGGGGTGTGGGCTGAGTTTTTGGCTGAAATGCCTCTCGGTCACGGCCACGAGGTGGCCGGTCAGCCGCATCATATGCTGGAGATGTAGGTTTTAGTGCTTCCTCCTCCAGTCGGGGTAGCAACATACGCTTTGGGTAACTCTTGGAGGGGCGTTCGAGTTTATATTCCTCGGGCGCAAGGACTTCAGTCAATCTTTCAGCTAGCAAATCTTGATCAGCTTGAAGCTGCTGTTGCTTTTTCTTAAGGCTATTTGCCGTGGCTATAAGCCGGTGCTTGAAGCGCTCTTGTTCGACGGGATCCTCTGGCACGACGAATTCGTCATCGTCGAGGCTTGTCTCATCTTCGTAGGGAGGCATGTAATTATCATTCTCCGCCGCTCCATCTGCCGCTCTCTCCGGAGGGCTGGCTTCTCCATCCTCCTGCCCTAAATCTTGCTGGAGGGGATTGTTGTCATCTTCGGCACTGTCCGGAGTGGTATTATCTCCTGTGCTGGTGTCACCACTTTTGCTTTGGCGAGACTTAGAGCGGCGCCGCTGATGTCGGTGCTTGGGTTGCTTCTTGGAGGGGTCATCCTCCGCTGTCTTGTTGCCATTGCCTTCTTTGGGTGTGTCCACCATGTATATATCGTATGATGAGGTGGATGTCCAGTGCCCTGTGGGCAATGGTTCCTCTTCGTCTCCCACATCGTCATCCATACCGTCGATGTCTTCGGAGTCGAAGTCGAGCATGTTGGTTAAGTCATCGACAGTGGCTACTAAGTGGGTGGTGGGTGCGCGGCGAATTTCTTCGTCATCCGAAGGGCGAGTGCTGAAAAATATCCGCGGAGGTAAACTCCATGATCGGCGCCCAATCGGATTCGATAGGCACGGGCACATGTGGTTCGGAGTCCATGGATGGGGCGGAATCTGGGAGTTCGGCGTCACGGCTCTCGTGAAGGGTAAGGTCGATACTCGGATCGATCGCCGATGAGAGTGCAGCCTCCGTGGCGGGGTCTATCCACCCGTCCATGGATGGCGCAACTGGTTCCGAATTGAGGGTCGGAGAGGTTGCCAGTGTGATCTCCTGAACATTGTCTAATGGTAGAGCTAAATCATACTCATCGTGACCGTGTGGCGCACAAGGCAGGGGCTCGAATACGTCGAAGATCAAGTCTCCACAGATATCGGCCGTGTAGTTTAAGCTTCCAAACCTGACCTGGTGGCCAAGGGCGTAACTCTTGATCTGCTCCAGATGGCCAAGCGAGTTGGCCCGCAGTGCGAAGCTGCCGAATACAAAGATCTGTCCGAGGAGAAAAGTCTTACCCTGGACTGCATCGCTATCGATGATCATAGGAGCCATCAAGCGTAACGGTGATGACACAGAGGAACTCTCAATGAAAGCACCAATGTCGGTGTCAAAATCGGCGGATCTCGGGTAGGGGGTCCCGAACTGTGCGTCTAAGGCGGATGGTAACAGGAGGCAGGGGACACAATTGTTTACCCAGGTTCGGGCCTTCTTGATGCCGGTAAAACCCTACGTCCTGCTTGATTTATTCTTGATAATATGAGTAGTACAAGAGTTGATCTACCACGAGATCGGAGAGGCTAAACCCTAGAAGCTAGCCTATGGTATGATTGTATGTTGTCCTACGGACTAAAACCCTCCGGTTTATATAGACACCGGAGGGGGATAGGGTTACACAAATTCGGTTACAAAGGAGGAGATATACGTATCCGTATTTCCTAGCTTGCCTTCCACGCCAAGTAGAGTCCCATCCGGACACGGGACGAAGTCTTCAATCTTGTTTCTTCATAGTCCAACAGTCCAGCCAAAGGATATAGTCCGGCTGTCCGGAGAACCCCTTATCCAGGACTCCCTCAGGAAGGGTTGAGGAAATGGAACCAGTTAGCTCGGTGAAGACAATGATTTGGTAGACCAGTTCCAACTGTTGTGACAGTTGTATGTCTGGTTAGGGCGGCTAGGTATTTAAACCTAAGGATGCACAGTCCCGGCCACCCAGTCCTGAACACGCAGCTCAGGACGCTTAGGCCTCACTGTATTCCCCTTGAGCTAAGGTCACACAGACTTCACCCAGTCACTCGTGGTAAGTCTTCAGGTGACTTCCAAACCTTCACAGACTCGGTCACTCGACGATCCAAAATTTCCTCTTGGATGCTCTAGACCATGACGCCTAACCGTCTAGAAGATGCACAGTCTTCAAAGGAAACAAGAGTCGGATCCATGCAGGATCAATCTCTTCAGTGATGCTCAATCACTTTGGGCTTGTAGGTGTTTGGGTTTGGTTTTCCTCACTTGATGATTTTCGCTCGAAGTCCTCGGAGGATGGGATGCTCTCAAATGACAAGTGTCAGTTTCTCTCAGAGCAGCCAACCAGCTAGTGGTTGTGGGGGCGGATATTTACAACCTAGGTAGCAGCCCGACATGATAAGACATAAATGCCCTTCAATGATATGACCATTAGATGGAAGGATATTTTGGGACAGCTGGCGCGTAGCACAGCAACGGTCGGAAATTTGACTAACAAATTCCTCAGGGTAATCATGTTCCTCACTTGTAGGCAATTCGCACTGGGGAATTCCTAACTCCTTAGTTAGAAAAAATTCCTCAGAGACCAGAAGAGCTTCGTCTCTGTCACTGAGGAAATTTGACTGAACTGTATGAGATTTCCAGTGGCTTCACTCGAAGGGATTGGTAGGTGTAGGATTTTGAGTTGAGCATCACTTGGAAATTTTTCCTTAGTATTTCCTCGACCCCCTTTAACAGTACGGTGTTTCCTATGACTCAAGAAAGAGAAAAAGAAACTACAAAAACAAAAGTCTTCACGCTTCATGTTCCTCGAATGAATACCGAGTCTTCAGGATCACACCGATTTCTTCACTTTCAAAGTCTTCAGAAATCCAAAGTCTTCAGTCGAAGAACTTCATTTTTAGGGTTCGAATTTCGCTGTAAATATCAAACTCCTCATAGATTTTAGACCTGTGTATACTCACAAATGTATCAGTCCCTTAACCTATAAGTCTTCAATACACCAAAATCACTAAGGGGCACTAGATGCACTTACAATCGGCAAGCCATAGAGAATAAATGGATCTTTGAGAAGGAGACCGACGATGACGGTAATGTTATCGTCTACAAAGCTCGACTTGTCAAGAAAGGTTTTCGACAAGTTCAAGGAATTGACTACGATGAGACCTTCTCACTCGTAGCGATGCTTAAGTCTATCTGAATCATGTTAGCAATTGGTGCATTTTATGATTATGAAATTTGGCAAATGGATGTTGTCGGGGTCAAAACTGGCGGATCTCGGGTTGGGGGTCCCGAACTGTGCGTCTAAGGCAGATGGTTACAGGAGGCGGGAGACAAGATGTTTACCCAGGTTCGGGCCCTCTCGATGGAGGTAATACCCTACTTCCTGCTTGATTGATCTTAATGATATGAGTATTACAAGAGTTGATCTACCACGAGATTATAGAGGCTAAACCCTAGAAGCTAGCCTATGGTATGATTGTTCTTGTCCTACGGACTAAACCCTCTAGTTCATATGGACACTGGAGGGGTCTAGGGTTATACAGAGTCGGTTACAAGGAAGGAGATCTACATATCCGTATTGCCAAACTTGCCTTCCACGCCAAGGAGAGTCCCATCCGGACACGAGACGAAGTCTTCAATCTTGTATCTTCATAGTTCAACAGTCCGACCAAAGGATATAATCTGGCTGTCCGGAGACCCCCTAATCCAGGACTCCATTAGTAGCCCCTGAAGCAGGCTTCAATGATGATGAGTCCGGCGCGCAGATTTGTCTTTGGCATTGCAAGGCTGGTTCTTCTTCCGAATACTCCATAGAAGATTTTGAACACAAGGATAGTGTCCGGCTCTGCAAAACAAGTTCCACATACCACCGTAGAGAGAATAATGTTTCCACAAATCTAATCTGCTGATACGTTTAGCAACATGACATCATGTCATGGCCCGGTCATTATTCGAACCGTTTTTTCTCAACCAGCACTACACATATCGCGAGGCGGTTTTCTTGACACGTCTTGTCGAAGCAGAGATCGTGTCCCCCTTATTATGGGATTCTCATCAATACGGACATGGGTAACCCAATCATGCCCATTGGTATGACTCCTCGATTTTAGGAAAGTCCCAAACAGCCACAAGGAGGACGCTTGATATTCACCCTTTTTATAAAGAGGCCAAGGCCTGTCCTTTTTTCCCTCTCATACTCAATCAAATCCTTCCCACGCCTTGAGTTCCAACACCCAAGGCTCAGGTCAGGTGCTTCGGACCTTCAACCATGTCCAGATCCAACCTTCAAGGTCGGTCGATGCCTTCCTCTATCACAGAGGAAGAGATCACGAAGCTAAGAGAGGCCAGGTATTTGACTGGCGAAATCTCGCACGGGCTGCCTGCTCGAGGGCAGGTCATTCCCACTCCCGAATCCGGTGAGAGTGTTGTATTCATCTCTCACTTCCTCCAAGGGCTAGGCCTCACTCTGGATCCCATTGTTAGGGGGCTCATGTTCTATTATGGGTTGGATTTCCATGACCTGGCCCCGAATTCCCTCCTTCACATGTCGTCGTTCATCGTCGTGTGTGAGGCCTTCCTCCGCATTACCCCCCACTTCGGCATGTGGCTCAAGACTTTCAATGTGAAGCTGAAGATGATCGACGGGACACGCAGAGTGCGGAGGTGCCGTAATAAGCAAAGGCACCGATGTTCCATGGCCAAAAGGTTCCTTCCCGGAGGTGTCCAGTTTATGGCAATGGGAGTGGTTTTATATCACAGCTCCCCGGAGTAACAAGTGGGTGGCCGCCCCTGCCTTTCGCTCGGGCCCCCCACCACAACTGACTTCATGGATCAACAAGGGGCGGGACTGGGGGCCAGTAAATGATGTGCCGGTATTGTAGAGTCGCATCCGAGATCTCCTTGAGAGAGATGTCAGCCTGGTCACGGTAATGCAAGTCATGCTAGTTCTTCGAGTCCCGCCTTGCAAACATCGACCCCTCCGTATGTGGGAATTCAACCCGGAAGGACCGCGAACTATTCAGAACTTCCTCGGCATGACGCTCAAAGAGATGTACAAATTGTTCTTCGGACCACAAATAAAGTGTCCGGACACCACCGAGGATGCGGGTCTGAGCTGTAATCGCCCAGATACCCAAGTAAGTAATCCCGTGGCCGAACATGCTATCTTTTTATTAATCATAACATCATTCTGAAAAGTCGCTCTTTGACCAGGACTGGGTAACAAAGGCGAAGATGATCAGGTGTACGGACCCCCTTCCTGAAGGCTCGGTCGATCCAGTACTAGCCAGAATGCTCGAGTCGATGACTTATCAGGCGCCCTCAGGGGAAGATAAAGGGGCGAATAAAGAGGATGAAAACAGGCCTCACTCATTATTCATCCAAACCGGGGGAATTAGCGCCTCCGCGAAGGATGATAACCAGGGAGAAGAACCTGAAATTCCCTCTCCCCAAGGAAGGAAGAGGACCACCTCTAAAGACCCGGAAACAATGGTTTCCAAATGGGGGAAGAAATCTTCGCCAAAGGGTCCTGCCTCGGAAGGTACTCTTGCTGCATTGTGCCCGCAAGGGGATCAGCCCTCTACCGAGCTGTAAGTAAACAACAACTACTTAATAGTAAAAATATCCTACATTACTTCTGAAGGCAATAACCGAAGCATATATCTTGTAGTTCGGACCATAGCCTTTCTCGACAGAGTTCGTCTTCGGGGGATCTTCTTCCGGAGATGATGGACAGCGAACCACCTCCCCATGCCACCCCGCCTCATGAGGCGGGCGACCCTGAAGTGCCATCGCAGAGGGTTTCTCCTGATCCGCCAAGGCCAGAGGGTAATCCTTCGGCCACCCGAAGTCCTCAGTATTCGGCTCCTAAAGAGAGCAACAGAAAGAGTCCGGAACCGTCCAGTGTGCGATCGGATGCACTGAAGGATCTTCTAGAGCAAAAGGCCATCTCAGAAGCGCATCGTACGCTAATGGGTACGGTGATTGAGAGGATTTCATTCACCGAAAGCGGGTTGCATGAAGCTTTTATGAGTTTGCAGAAAGGCTTTAAGGTACATGAAATAGTGTATGTTTTTGACAGTACCACACACGTTAGGTGTGCCCTATGCATATAGTAGCCCCTGAGACTCTGGTTGCCGTCGAGAATGGCGACAAAAAGAGGATCATAGTCCCAGGTAATAATCAAGTTGCGTTCATGTGCAGGTGGCTGAAGGTCCGATGGCTAGCCGGACTAGTGAGTTTGCCAAGCTAAAGCGGCAACTTGATGCAGTAGATGCCGACATCGTGCTTGTCAACAAGCGGCTCGACGAGGCACAGGGTATGTGATTTCTCCGGCGATCGACACATAGTAAGAGGAGCATGATGCTAGTATCTTTAATATGATGTGACTGCAAATGGAGCTGCCACCGTGGAGACCCTTCGGGCGGAACTTGCCCGAGCCAAGGAACAAGCCAAGAATAGTGATGCGGGCATTCTAAAGGCGGTCGAAGAGCTGAGGGCCAAATAGGCTACGCATTGCCAAAGCAAGGAAAAAATAGTGAGGATGTCCATTGAGTTGAAAGATGCCGCCGACCGTTACCAGCTTCTTGGAAAAGAAAGCCGAGCGAAGGCGACGGACCTAGAGAAGGCCATGGTAGCAGCCAAGGAAGCCCGCTCTAAAATCAGATCGACGAAGGAGGAGCTCCGTTAAGCTGGAGATATCGCGGCTGGGAAGCCCTTTTTGTTGCGGACGAAGTTCGGAGATCCGAAGTATGCCCCTCTTGATCAACTATGGAGTTCTGCAGACGCATACGTGGATTTGGCAGCCAGTGCTGCTGATGCGGCCGAGTACTTCAAGGATCAAAAAGATCATGAAGTGGAAAGGCTATTCTGGTCACAGCTCCATGTTCCCGTGCGTCCACTGTTGCTGAATGAGCGAATGGCCGAGTGGGCCGAGCTCCATAGGTTGTCTGGGCTTGCCATGAGGTCTGTTGTGGATCATCTGTGGCCGGAAGGGCCAAGGCCGAATAGTTATTTTAGTTTAGTGCAACAGTTCCTTGCTGTTGTGCCGCACATCAACGCTATGAAGAGGTTGACGTGCATAGAGGGTGCGCGTATGGCACTTGCCCGTGTCAAGACATACTAGGCAGAGATGGAGGCCACTGCTATTGCAACCCAGAGTTCGGCTGTAGGCCGAGTATTTGCCGAGCACTACTTTGAAGAAGTCCTTGAAGGCGCTCATTCAATAGAGGCTCAGTGCTCGAAGAATATTATGTTCTAGTGACATGTATTCCCATTGTAAAAACAATGTTTTATTGAATTATAAGGGTTGTGTTTATACTTTTGCCTGAAAGTATTATGATGCCTCCTGTGCGGCCGTTTATGTATATATGTATATAACCTGAAAGTTTGGAGTCATCGGCTTCAGCCCCCACGCATATAATGCGGGGGTGTTCGTAAAAAATGCGTATTCACACTTGATCCAACGTCTTGGTCCATTTAGGAGGTGGTAGCGCAGCGAACGAGGCAATTGGACTATATTGCTTTAACACTTTCACTTAGCCATAGGAGTTTGATGGTGGGACTACTATATAGCCCCTGGTACCTCCGCGCTCGTCCGAAGACGGTGCACGTATGTACATGACCGGGAAATGGCCCTTCATTAATGCGGAGGAATCCCGAAGATTCCACTAAGTCATCAAGTGGTTGACCAGTCTCGCGCTTTATCATGACAGTCAGTTTTCGACTTTCTCTACTGAGGTGCTCATCCGGATGAACCAGGGCATAATCGCAGTAGTTCTCCCGGTGCCGCCTTAGCCGATAGAGTGGAATGTAAGGTAGCAAAACACGGGAGCCGGGCAAACCCAACATTTGACCAAAGACATGATTCGGAGCTGATGCATATAATGCCAAACTCGCGACGCCGAACACTCCCTAAGGTATTCGGTCTTTATAACATATGCCAGGCTGAACAATGCCCTTAATAATAAACCCCGAGTGTCCAGGTATGTGCAATATTCTGACATGGCGAAATGCCAATAACGTCAGCATCCTTCTCGGTTGTATTGAGTATCCGGAGGATCTGAACAACAAGAGACAGTAAAAAAGGTTTACGCAGGGTCTTATTCTAAAAAGAAACCTTTGAGTGGGTCCCTGCTACACGTCTGTGCCTGTGTCTCCATTGTGCCGTGTCCTGGATGGGTGTAGCACGATTTTCATCTGTAAAAGAGAAGAACTTAGGTGAAAGTTGTCGTGCCAAAAAATTGGTTATTCTCGATAAACCATTAAAATTCAAGATAAGTCAAGTTGAGCCGAACTAGCCCTGATTACACGCAGGAAGCCCCTGGTACCGTCTATGAGGGTTTAACCATCAAACCAATCTCAGGTATATCTAGTGATGTGCCGGACTCGTCCAACCGTGTCCGCGGTCTTGACGACCTGTTATTTATTCTGGTTGGTGAGGCCACCTAGTGCTCGGCTGTTAAAGCCGCTGCACGTTCTTCCGTGCGTACAGAACGCTCAATATTTCCACTAACTGTGATGGTGCCACGTGGACTAGGCATCTTAAGCTTAAGACAAGCGTAATGTGGTACCACAATCAAAACGAGCGAAAGATGTTCTTCCGAGTAGTGCTTGATAGCCGCTACGGAATGGAGCAATGTCGAAGTCTAACTTCTCACTTGGGTAGTTGTTGGGTGAACCGAATACAACCTCTAGTATTAGAGAGCCCGTGGAGCGGGCCTCTGGGCCTAGTATTACTCCCTTGAAGGCAGTATTACTGTGGCTAATTTTTTTCAAGTCTATCCCCATTTTGCGGACTGTGTCCTGATATATCAGATTTAGACCACCGCCGCCATCCATAAGGACTCGTGCGAGATGGTATCTGTTTATTATTGGGTCTAACACCAAGGTAGCCAATCCTTCATGTCGGATGCTTGTCGGGTGATCCCTGTGATCAAAAGTGATTGGGCAAGCCAACCAGGGGTTGAACATAGGGGTGACGGGCTCTATGGCGCGTATATCTCGGAGTGCATGTTTTCTTCTCCTCTTCGTCACGTGGATCATTTTACTGTTTTAACCTCTGGTGGGAATCTTTTCTGTTCTCCAGTGCTTTGCTGCGAGGTTTGTCCCCGTCTTCGCTTGGTGTCTCCCTTCCCTTGTGTTCGGCCTTTAGCTTACCGGCCTTCTTGAAGACCCAGCATTCTTTATGGGTGTGATTTGCAGGTTTATCAGGGGTGCCATGAATCTGACATAGTTTGTCTAGAATCTTGTTTAGGTTGGACGGTCCATCTCTGCTGCCTTTGAAAGGCTTTTTCCGTTGACCTGGTCGAGAGCCCCTGAATCCGGCGTTTACCGCCATATTATCTAGGATGTCTTCTTTATTTTGATGCTTGCTTGTACTGCATCGTGGTTTTCCATTGCCATCCCTGACTCCGGATGTGCTTGGGTCGCTGGTGTTGCGGGCTTACTAGCTATCTTTGCCCGCGCAAAAGCGGGTCATGAGGCTTGTCAGGGCTGCCATTGTTCTCGGTTTTTCTTGGCCGAGGTGTCTGGCGAGCTATTCGTCTCAGACGTTGTGCTTAAAAGCTGCTAAGGCTTCGGCGTCCGGGTAGTCGATGATTTGGTTCTTAGTGAGAAACTTGTTCCAAAGGTTTCAAGCTGACTCTCCGGGCTGTTGAATTATATGACTTAAATCGTCTTCATCCGGAGGTCGCACATAGGTCCCTTGAAAATTAGCCTGAAAAGCATCCTCGAGCTCCTCCCAACTTCCAATTGAGTTTTCGGGGAGGCTTTTCAGCTAGTGCCGAGCTGGTCCTTTAAGCTCGAGGGGCAAGTACTTGATGGCGTGGAGATCGTCTCCGCGAGCCATATGGATATGGAGGATAAAGTCCTCAATCCAGACCCCGGGGTCTATGGTCCCATCATACGCCTCTATGTTCACTGGTTTGAATCCTTCTGGAAATTTGTGGTCCAGCACCTCATCAGTGAAACATAGGGGGTGTGCGGCACCCCTGTATTTGTATGTATCATGGCGTTCGGACGGTTGTAGTATTCGGTTTTGATTTTGTGCCGGAGCGCGCTTCCTAGATCCATAGATGGATCTGGCCATGCTGGATTTTTGGCGCAAGTCCTCACGTAGATCGTGTGTTGACTTATGTGCGGCCTTGTTAGCCGCTCTATCGCGGCCACAAGGTGGTTGATCCGGCCGGTTGGCCGTTTTATTTTTCGGTCGTGTGGGCTCTAAGGCCTCATCATCGAATTCAGATAATAGCTTACGCTTTGGATAGCTCTTTGTGTGGTAACTTCCACCATACTTTTCTTCGTTGTCGAGCACTTTGTTCCACCTGCTGTTGAGTGTATTTTGTGTGGCCTTAAGCCTTTGCTTCTGCTTCTCCAGACTCCTCGCTGTGGCAATAAGCCTTATGCGGAGGTTCTCTTGTTCCAAGTGCCTTTTCGGGATGATGTGTGCATCTTCCTCCGGACTGTTTTCCTCTCCCAAGGGGGGTTGATGAGGTTTATCCTCGGCGTCGCCATGTTCGGACATCGGATCCGTACTTTGTTCGCCATTTGTAGTTTCATCGTGCTCTACCGCTGGGTCAATGTGGTCGTCGTTTCCTCTAGAGTCGACTGGAGTGTTATTTTTTCTTGCGCTGTTATCGCTGTTTTTGCCGAGGTGGGATTTTGAGCAGCGCCTATGCCGATGCTTTGCTTGCTTCTCGAGGGAGCTATTCTTCGCTGCATCCTCCGTTTTTCGTCATTGTTTTCTTTGGGTGTATCCACCATGTATATGTCATGTGGTGAAGTGGTTGTCCAGCGCCCTGTGGGCACTGGTTCCTGTTCCTCTCCTGCATCGTTGTCCATGTCGTCGATGTCTTTGGAGTCGAAATCGAGCATGTCGGTTAAATCGTCGACAGAGGCTACTAAGTGGGTGGTGGGTGGGCAGCAAATTTCTTCGTCGTCTGCATCCCATTCTAGTCGGACATAATTCAGCCAAGGATCTCCTGACAAGGAGAGAGACCTTAATGAATTTAGCACGTCGCCGAAAGGTGAGTTCTGAAAGATATCCACGGAGGTGAACTCCATGATCGGCGCCCAATCGGATTCGATGGGCACGAACACAGGTGGCTCGGAGTCCGTGGCCGGAGACGAATCCAGTGGTTCGGCAACACGGCTCTCATAAGGGGTGAAGTCAGTATCCGGCTCCATCGCCACTGAGAGTGCGGCCTGCATGGCGGGGTCTATCCACCCGTCCTCAGATGGCGCTATTTGCTCCAGATTGAGGGCCGGAGTAGTTGCAGCTGTGATCTCCTGAACACTGTGCGACGGCAGAGTTACGTCATGCTCGTCGTGATTGTGCGGTGCACCTGACATGGGCTCGAATCCGTCGAACATCAAGTCTCCACGGATGTCCGCAGTGTAGTTTAAGTTTCCGAACCTGACCTGATGGCCAGGGGCGTAGCTCTCTATCTGCTCTAGATGGCCAAGTGAGTTGGCCCGCAGTGCGAAGCCGCCGAATATGAAGATCTGTCCGGGGAGGAAAACCTCACCCTGGACCGCATCGTTACCGATGATCGAAGGAGCCATCAAGCCTTACGGTGATGGCATAGTGGAACTCTCAATGAAAGCACCAATGTCGGTGTTAAAACCAGCGGATCTCGGGTAGGTGGTCCCGAACTGTGCGTCTAAGGTGGATGGTAACAAGAGGCGGGGGACACGATGTTTACCCAGGTTCGGGCCCTCTCGATGGAGGTAATACCCTACTTCCTGTTTGATTGATCTTGATGATATGAGTATTACAAGAGTTGATCTACCACGAGATCGTAGAGGCTAAACCCTAGAAGCTAGCCTATGGTATGATTGTTCTTGTCCTACGGACTAAACCCTCCGGTTTATATAGACATCGGAGGGGGCTAGGGTTACACAGAGTCGGTTACAAGGAAGGAGATCTACATATCTGTATTGCCAAGCTGGCCTTCCACGCCAAGGAGAGTCCCATCCGGACACGGGACGAAGTCTTCAATCTTGTATCTTCATAGTCCAACAGTCCGGCCAAAGGATATAATCCGGCTGTCCAGAGACACCCTAATCCAGGACTCCCTTAGATGGCAAAACTGTATTCCTTAATGGATATCTTAAAGAAGAGTTGTATATGATGCAACCAGAAGGTTTTGTCAATCCTAAACATGCTAACAAAGTGTGCAAGCTCCAGCGAGCCATTTATGGACTGGTGCAAGCCTCTCGGAGTTGGAATATATGCTTTGATAGTTTGATCAAAGCATATGGTTTTATATAGACTTTTGGAGAAGCGTGTATTTACAAGAGAGTGAGTGGGAGCTCTGTAGCATTTCTAATATTATATATGGATGACATATTGCTGATTGGAAATAATTCAGAATTTCTGGATAGCATAAAAGGATAGTTGAATTAAGAATTTTTTAATGAAAGACCTCAGTGAAGCTGCTTATATATTGGGCATCAAGATCTACAGAGATAGATCAAGATGCTTAATTGGACTTTCACAAAGCACATACCTTGATAAAGTTTTGAAGAAGTTCAAAATGGATCACACAAAGAAAGGGCTCTTGCCTATGTTACAAGGTGTGAAGTTGAGTCAGACTCAATGCCCGACAACTGCAAAAGATAGAGAGAAAATGAAAGTAGTTCCCTATGCCTCAGCCATACATTCTATCATGTATGCAATGTTGTGTACCAGACCTAATGTGTGCCTTGCTATAAGTTTAGCAGGGAGGTACCAAAGTAATCTAGGAGTGGATCACTAGACAGCAGTCAAGAACATCCTATACCTGAAAAGTACTAAGGATATGTTTCTTGTTTATGGAGGTGACAAAGAGCTTGTCATAAATGGTTACGTCGATGCAAGCTTTGACACTAATCTGGATGACTCTAAGTCACAAACCGGATACGTATTTATATTGAATGGTGGAGCTATAAGTTGGTGCAGTTCCAAGCAGAGGGTCGTGGGGGAACTACATGTGAAGTGGAGTACATAGCTGCTTCGAAAGCAGCAGATGAAGGAGTTTGTATGAAGGAGTTCATATCCGATCTAGGTGTAATACCTAGTGCATCGGGTCCAATGAAAATCTTTTGTGACAATACTGGAGCAATTGCCTTGGCAAAGGAATCCAGCTTTCACAAGATAACCAAACACATCAAGAGACGCTTCAATTCCATCCGCGATCAAGTCAAGGAGGGAGACATAGATATTTGCAAAATACATACAGATATAAATGTTGCAGACCCATTAACTAAGACTCTTCCACGAGCAAAACATGAGCAGCACCAAGACTCCATGGGTGTTAGAATCATTACTATGTAATCTAGATTATTGACTCTAGTGCAAGTGGGAGACTGAAGGAAATATGCCCTAGAGGCAATAATAAAGTTGTTATTTATATTTCCTTATATCATGATAAATGTTTATTATTCATGCTAGAATTGTATTAACCGGAAACTTAGTACATGTGTGAATACATAGACAAAATAGAGTGTCCTCAGTATGACTCTACTTGACTAGCTCATTAATCAAAGATGGTTAAGTTTCCTGACCATACACATGTGTTGTCATTTGATGAACGGGGTCACATCATTAGAGAATGATGTGATGGACAAGACCCATCCGTTAGCTTAGCATTATGATCGTTTAGTTTTATTGATATTGCTTTCTTCATAACTTATACATATTCATCTGACTATGATATTGTGCAACTCCCGAATATCGGAGGAACACCCTGTGTGCTATCAAACATCACAACGTAACTGGGTGATTATAAAGATGCTCTATAGGTGTCTCCGATGGTGTTTGTTGAGTTGGCATAGATCAAGATTAGGATTTGTGATATGTCTCCAATGTATCTATAATTTTTGATTGTTTCATGCTATTTTATTATCAATATTGGATGTTTTATAATTATTTTATATCATTTTTGGTACTAACCTATTGACATAGTGCCAAGTGTCAGTTGTTGTTTTTTCCATGTCTTTTACATCACAGAAAATCAATATCAAACGGAGTCCAAATGCCATGAAATTTACGGAGATTTTTAATGGGGCAGAAGGAAGACAATGGGCCCTGTTTGCACCTAGGGGTGCCTCGAGGGGGCACAACCCATCAGGGCGCGCCAGGGCCTCCTGGCGCGCCCAAGTGGGTTGTGCCACCTCGGGTGCCCCTCGGACCGCCTCTTTGCTCTATAAATACCCCAAAAATACCAAAACCCTAGGGGAGTCGACAAAAATATTCATGCAGCCGCCGCAGAGTCCAAAATCACCAGATCCAATCTACACACCATCACGGAGGGCTTGACCACTTTCATTGGTGTCTCTCCAATGATGCGTGAGTAGTTCCTTGTAGACCTTCGGGTCCGTTGTTAGTAGCAAGATGGCTTCATCTCTCTCTCTCTCTCTCTCTTGATCCTCAATACAATGGTCTCTTGGAGATCCATATGATGTAACTCTTTTTGCGGTGTGTTTGTTGGGATCGATGAACTTCCCGTTTATGATCAGATCTATGTTTTTATATCCATGAAATTATTTGAGTTTCTTTGATCTCTTTTATGCATGATCTCTTGTAGCCTCATATTTCTTCTCCGATATTTGGGTTTTGTCTGGCCAACTTGATCTATTTATCTTGCTAGGGGAAGAGGTGCCCGGTAGTGGGTTCGATCTTACAATGCTTGATCCCAGTGACAGAAAGGGAACCGACACGTATGTATCGCTGCCACTAAGGATAAAAAGACGAGATCTATATCTACCACCATATAGATAAACTGATCTTGTCTACATCATGTCATCGTTCTTATTGCATTACTCTGTTTTTTCATGAACTTAATACACGAGATGCATGCTGGATAGCGGTCGATGTGTGGAGTAATAGTAGTAGATGCAGGCAGGAGTCGGTCTACTAATCTTGGACATGATGCCTATGTAATGATCATTGCCTGGATATCGTCATAATTATTTGAAGTTCTAGCAATTGCCCAACAGTAATTTGTTTACCCAGCATTTGCTATTTTTCTCGAGAGAAGCCACTAGTGAAACCTACGGCCCCCGGGTCTTCTTTCTCATATATTTGCCTTGCGATCTACTTTTCCTTTGCATTTTTATTCAGATCTATTAAACCAAAAATCTAAAAATACCTTGCTGCAATTTATTTTATTTGGCGTTCGACCTATCAATCTAATACAATTTACCTCACGCCCGTTTGCGTATCTTGAGGCGCCATACGTCGGAAGGGATTGACAACCCCTTTAACACATCGGGTTGCGACGTGTTGTTATTTGTGTGCAGGTGCTGCTTACGTTGTGTTGCTTGGTTCTCCTACTAGTTCAATACCTTGGTTTCATAAAGGAGGGAAATACCTACCGTCGATGTGCTACATCATCCCTCCTTCTCCAGGGAAATACCGACATAGTTCCAGCTACCATCAAGGAGAATTTTTGGCGCCGTTGCCAGGGAAGATGTTCAACATAACCAGGTTCCTAATCACAAATCTCATATCCTCGCAATTTACATTATTTGCCATTTGCCTCTCGTTTTCCTCTCCCCCAATTCACAAAAAATTCTGTTTTATTCGCCCCTCTTGTTCTGTTCGCCGTTTTCTTGTTGGATCTGTTTTTTAATGCAATCTTGTTGTGTAGTCATCATGACTCAAGAGAACACCAATCTATGTAATATCTCAAATACCAACAACAATGATCTTATTGGCACCCCGCTTGCTCCTTCCGCCACTAGTGCGGAGACTTGTGATATTAATACTGCTTTGCTGAATCTTGTTATGAAAGACCAATTTTCTGGTACTCCTAATGAGGATGTCGTGTCCCATCTTAATACCTTCGTGGAATTATGTGATATGCAAAAGAAAAAACATGTGGGCAATGATGTGGTCAAGATGAAATTATTTCCATTCTCCTTGCATGATTCTGCAAAAATTTGGTTCTCTTCTTTGCCTTGCAATAGTATCGATTCTTGGAATAAGTGCAAAGATGCTTTTATCACTAAGTATTTCCCTCCCACAAAAATTATTTCCCTTAGAACCCATATCATGAATTTCAAGCAACTTGAACATGAGCATGTTGCACAATATTGGGGAAGGATGAAAATGATGCTAAGGAATTGCCCAACTCATGGGTTAAATCTTTGGATGATAATACAAAATTTATATGCGGGATTGAATTTTGTTTCTTTGGGTGAAGCCACCAAATTGATGTGAATTACTTTGGGTGAAGCCACCAAATTTCTTGATAATATCATGAAAAATTATTCACAATGGCATACCGAAAGAGCTCCTACTAGTAAAAAGGTTAATTTGGTTGAAGAAATTTCTTCTTGAGTGATAAAGTTGATACTCTTATGAAATTGGTTGCTTGTAGAAGTTCTCCTATTTATCTTAATGATATGCCTTTGTCTACTTTGATTGATCAAAATAGTGATGCCATTGATGAGAATTTTATTTCTCGCAACAATTTCAACAACAATGCTTATAGATGGAATTTTAATCCTAGGCCTTTTCCTAGTAATTTCTCTAACAATTATGGTAATTCCTATGGAAATCAATCCTATAATAATAATAATAATAACACCTCTGGTCTTGAGAATAATATTAAAGAATTTATCAATACTCAAAAAGCTTTCAACACTTCCATAGAAGAAAAGTTGAATAAGATTGATGATTTGTCTAGAAGTGTTGATAGAATTGCTCATGATGTGGAAAATCTGAAGATGAAATTTTTTGTGCCTAAAGTAGATGAATCAATAAAAGTTCTTTATGTTTCTATGGATGAAAGTAAGAAAAGAACTGCTATGCTTAGAGCTAAAAGAGAATTTTTGGAAAAAGCTCTTTCTAGTGATTATTCTTGCAGAGATGATGAAGATCTTAAAATGATTGGTGTTTCTTCAACTGATTCCTTGTTTAGTAAAGTTAAGAATGATGAAAAATGGACTGCAGAAGAGTCAACTTTAGGTAGAAGGCGTCCCAATATTTCGGAGGGTGAAAATCTTGTTGAGGAAAATGATGAAAGTGGGTTTGGAGAGGTCAAAACTTTAGCTAGTGATGCACCCACTATTTTGGATTACAAAGACTTTAATTATGATAGTTGCTCTTTAATTGATTATATTTCTTTGTTGCAATCCATGATAAATTCAGCCCATGCTTATGAACAAAATAAAGCTTTTACTAAACACATTGTTGATGCTATGATGAAAGCTTTTGAAGAAAAATTGGAATTAGAAGTTTCAATTCCTAGAAAATTGTATGATGAGTGGGAACCTACTATCAAAGTCAATATTAAAAATTATGAGTGTTTTGCTTTGTATGGTTTGGGTTCTAGTGTTTCCACAATTCCAAAATCTTTATGTTATGAGCTTGGTCTTACCAATCTTGAAGAATGTTCCTTGAATTTGCACTTGGCGGATTCTACTATTAAAAATCCTACGTGAAGAATTAATGATGTTCTTATTATTGCAAAAAGTAATTATGTGCCCATATATTTTATTGTTCTTTATATTGATTGCAATCCGTCTTGTGCAATTATTCTTGGTAGACCGTTTTTACGCACTATCTGTGCCGTGATTGATATGAAAGAAGGCAATATTAAGTTCCAATATCCTTTCAGGAAAGGTATGCAACACTTTCCTAGAACAATAATTAGGCCACCTTATGAATCAATCATGAAGGCATCTTATGGATCTCGAACCAAAGATGACCAAACTTAGATCCTTGCTTTATGCCTAGCTAAGGGCGTAAAACTATAACGCTTGTTGGGAGGCAACCCAATGAATAAAATTTATTTTTGCTTTTTTGCTTTCTGTTCTGGAGTGTTAGCAAAATTAAGCTACTATTATAATTGTGTTTTTATGTTTTAATTAGTGTTTGTTCCAAGTAAAGCCTTTAGGATCTTCTTGGGCAATAGTTGTTTGATCATGCTGAAAAAACAGAAACTTTTACGCCCATGAAATTATTTTTCATTTTTTACCAGAGAGACATAAAATACCCATTCCACCTGCATTAGATCAATATACAAATTTCTCAGGTCGACCTAATTTTTCACAGTTTTTTGAGTTATAGAAGTACTCGAAATAATCAGATTGCTACAGACTGTTCTGTTTTGACAGATTCTGTTTTGTTTGTGTTGTCTGCTTATTTTGATGGCTATGTGGTTTTATTTGATGAGTTTTTGCCATAGAAAAGTTGGAATACAGTAGATATAATACAAAAACAAAATACGAATTGGTTTGATACAACACTTATAGTAGTGGTTTATTATTCTTATACTAACGGATCTCACGAAGGCTAATGTTGAGTTTTGTGTGATTGAAGTTTTCAAGTTTTGGGTTATCTTACGATGGATGAAGGAAGGATGTAAGAGCCTAAGCTTGGGGATGCCCCAGCATCCCAAGCTATTATCCAAGAATGAGTAACCAACTAAGCTTGGGGATGCCCCCGAGTGGCATCCCCGCTTTCTTCCAACAACTATCGGTATTTTACTCGAGACTATATTTTTACTCGTCACATGATATGTGTTTTGCTTGGAGCGTCTTGTATGATATGTGTCTTTGCTTGTTTTATTTTGTGTTTTAAGTCATCAATCCTTGCTGGACACACCTTTTTGAGAGAGCCAAAATTATGTCATGACTTGTTAGAATTGCTCTCTATGCTTCACTTAAATCTTTTATGAGATAGGACTTGCTCTAGTGCTACACTTATACCTTTTTTAGCACGATGTGCTTTGTTATTTTTGAAAAAATGCTCTCTTGATTCACTTAGATTTGTTTTAGAGTTAGTAAAATTTTGAAGAAATTCTCTCTTGCTTCACTTAAATTATTTTGAGAGAAAGAAAAATTGTTATGCTCATGATCTTCACTTATATTTGTTTGAGCTTATGAAAAGCAACACATGAAAATTAGTGCCAAAGTGATAGATATCCAAGAAGGATAAAGAAAAAGAAAATGTCATGAAGATCATTGGACAAAATAAACTTGATTCTTAGTAATAGTTTTGAGATATGATGATGTGATATGCAAGTTATATTGATGAGTAATTATGCTTTAGTAGGAATATTCATGTTAAGGTTTGTGATTCCCTATGCATGCACGAAAGTCAATATTCATGCAATGAAAAATATATCCTACTTGTGGTGTATTATTCGGTGTTAATTATTCTTAATGCTTGCTTATGAGATTATTCGTTTTTTTGGTTGGTCGCTTCCCAATCTTTTGCTAGCCTTCATTTTGCACCAAGTATGACCTCTACTTGTGCATCCAAAATCATTTAAACCAGTTTTGCCACATGAGTCCACTATATCTACCTATATGCGGTATTCTTTTGCCGTTCTAAGCAAATTTTCATGTGCCATCTCTAATTTTCAAAATAAACTTCTCTTTTGTGTATTTGTTTCGCTCGCGGAGTGGCGAGGGTGGCTAAGATTTTCCATGCTAGATGTGTTATTCTCAAGATGAGTGTTTATTCACTTGTCATTGCACGAGAGTGATGCAAAGGTATTAGGGATACCCAGTCCCGAAGTGCAAAAAAATATTTACTTTATGTTGTCAAATAATAAATTCCTTGGAAAGTGTTAGTATGGAGGGCACCCGTGGATACGGTTAGCCATGGAAAGTGAAAGTTATGGTGGAAAAAGGAATAAACTTTATTTTCTGTTTGGGAACCACCTATGATATATCTATGCATGGAAAGTATTGGGAACTCTAAGTCGTTTTCGTTGGTGGGCACTACTAGGGAAAAGCCTAGCAGCAGTGCGGGTTTTGGGCCTATTAGTAGCGCGGGGACCGGCACTACTAATAAGGCGCTACAGCTAACGTATAGCAGTAGCGCCTGTTGTCCCACGCTACTGCTATACATGAATAGCTATAGCGCTCTTTAGAAAAGGGCGCTGCTGATATTATCTACAGCGCTATTTACTGGGAAGCGCTACTGGTAAGGCGGCGCTACTGCTAAATTTCCCCCCTCGCTACTACTAGTTTTATTAGTTTTTTTCCCTGCATATTTGTTTTGTATTTGAATAGGCTTTATACAATAATCTTTAGCATATCATACACATACAAATGTAATCATAGCATATACATACAATTAGTCTCATCAAATCATGTCATCATCATAATCATCATTCAACACAAAGTGGTCTCTCGTCGTCATCTCGAAAATAGCAATACAAGTCTCGATTACTTGCAAATACATCATCATCCATCTAAACAATGATATACGCGAGAAGAGCTATCACTTTGAGTACATGAGTTCGTATCCCTGTCTCGCATTAGCATGAACCTAAACTAACTACTGCCTATCGCTCATAAACTGGAAACTGGTACACCGGGGCCTGACACTCCTGCCACTTGTTGTATATATACTCCTGGCGTAGCACTTCTTCGCCATCTATGATCTATGCACCTGCATCGTCACATGAGTCGATGATATGCAACATATATAGTTGAGCAACAGAAAGAGACAGACTTGGCAAAAATAGAAACAACATATCATAAGCATAAATAACAAAGTTCATCATACCCCAAAATACCCTAACTAGAGTGATTTTCGCTAGTCGAGGACGAGGACGGTTTAATTACATCACAAATAAAGTTTCACCGTGCATAACTCAAAGTTTTGTCATACAGAAAGTATGTACTAAACGGACACATTGTCATATATCGACAATCACTCCAACATGTCGTTCCATCCATCCAAGTTAGGGAGATAGTCCTCGAGCTTATTGAAAGGCTTCATGTCGAGACGCTGAGAGGCTATGCATGTTCGGATGTCTTCCCGCGACATTTGTCCTTCTCCGTAGAACATCCCTGTTTTTCCGACGACCTCCTTCATGATGATTTGGGCAAGTTCGCACTGGATGTTATAGAACTCATCTCGAAGTCGATGATCCTCGATATCTCCTATGTCCTTTGCCCATTGCAGAATATGGGCATCGCCGGATCTAGGTGACATGCGAAGGTTCTGGTGATCCCGTCTGTACTCCAGCATGTGGTGTAGGACATAGAATCCATAATTAAGAGAATCGTTCGGTTGCTGGATGCAGCAGAAGTCGGTCTTATGGCCGAAGGCAACCCTGCCGCCCCTTCTCTTCTTGTCCCTGTCCTCTCCACCCCCTTCTTGGTAGTAGAACATAGCACTATCGAGAACATCCTTGATGTGGGTGTAATCCTTTTTGTGAATGTTCTTCGACGAGTCCAAGTAAAGAGCGTGGGAGAATCGGGGGTAGAGGATGATGAGGACGGCGTGCCCGCCGCTGCGCAAAATAAGTACACCTCAAATTAATTAGCCTCCACCGTGCAAATGAATGACTGAAATCGAATGAAGGATAGCAGCGCGGATGACTTACACGGGATGATAAGGCACGAGAATTGCCTCCTTGTCCTTATTGGCGAGCATGAAACTGATGATGTAATCCCTCGCGTATTCATGGTGCTTTGCGCAGACTCCCAATAAGCCCTCGCGCATGTAGTACGGGTCAGCGACACAGATATGAGATATCTGCTCAACCCCGATGATGTAGTTCATGTGCAAGGCATAAAGGCAGAAAATGTAAAATCTAGCTTCTTCACCTGAAACATGTCGAATATGTAATCGAATCGGAGGAAGAACTTATCCGCGGGGAAGCTGTCGACGTACGACATTTGCCACGGAACGTTAACCACGTAGAGTGGGTATCCTGGATCTTTCGAGGCGATGAGGCCTTTCTCTACCCGCAGCACATCATCATGAAGTCTCCTTAGATCGCCGAATCTGGCTCGTAGCGCTGTTGCAAGTAGGATTGGTTGACCGGGGATATGCCAGTTATCCGCATCAGGGATATCTATACGGTCCTGAAGTCAAGGCTGCTGAGGCAGCTGGATCATAGAATAAGCTTTTTTGCCTTTCCTCACTCTCTTCCTAGACTTCTTTACTACCGGAAGGTCGTCCATAATATGTTGAGACGGCAATTCAGGCACCGACTCATGACGCTCAAACCCTGAGGAGGCACCAGTATAGACATACTGTTCAGCACCATCTTCGTCCTCATCCTCATCCATTGCGACGTCATCAACGACTAATGGAGCCTCCTCCTTACCCCGTCCGCTATCACCCAACCCGACACCCGGCGCGAATTGGGTAGGTGGGGAGTTGATGTTCATACCTTGCTAAGGCTGCGTGCTCGTGGGTGTGCTCCCGGCCGCCTCCAGACGAAGCAGACTCTTTGGCCACAACAGGACCCACCCATTGCAACAATCACCAAGCCGCCGCGGTGTCTCGCCGTCATCCCCCGCTGGTATTAGAGGAGGCAAATTCTCGTGGCCCGGTTTGACACTGGCCACGGAAACCTTGAAGACGTTCGAGGGGATCGGCCGGCTGTGGAACAATGGTTCCTTCGGCTTCATTCTCGTCGCCTTGCCCACGTCCACATTCTGGTCGCCGATGGTGTACAATATGGTGCACGGGGTTTCGTCGGCCTACAAAGAAAAGTCTGCGACGTGAGACATCCGAAAGGCAATGAAAATGGGAGATTATACATTTATATTGAAGGGGGCCGGTGTGACAGATACCGTGAGGGCGTCGAGCTCAGCCAAAGACGAAGCACCACCGAGCACGTCCGGTGCAGGACCAGGTGCTGGTGCAACGCTAGTCGAGCTGCTCCCCAAGAAGTCAGCAAGGGGAAAGTCCTCTGCATTTTTTTCTGGATGTTGCCTTGTCCATGTGAAAATGCCCGTCACCAAGGAAGTAGACAAATCTGCAACCACCTGTTTTGTGGCAGCTACCGCTGTTGCGACTGTCTGAGATGATTTCTTCTCAACCGCAATCTCAAGCTTCTTGTTGATGTTTTCTTCAGTTAACCTCTGTCTTTCCTTTCTCTTCTTCATGGTCTCACGGTAGTACTTCTTCCACGCGGCGCCGTCTCTGACTCCGTGCACGCGTCCATACGACGGTCGAGTATCCACCGGTTGTCGTTTCAATATGTTCAATGCCCGGTTGAATGGAGTGTCCCACTTGGGCCTCGCCAATGCCTCAGACGGCGAGTCGCTTTCGGCCGCAATCCGGTACTGCTCTCTCTGCAAAAGGCACAAGGATCCTTTACAAATATGACTAACATGTGCAGTCGAATTGATCAGAAACTAAAATTACCAGCAGTCTATTGAACTCCATAATGATCGGTTTTGTCTCGTAAACCTTCTTCACTGGGTCCCAATGGTGCCGGGCCCTGAGGACGTCACGCTCCTGCAGGACGGTGAAATCCACCAAGGGGTCTGGGATGCCCAGACTCGCGGCTTGCGCGTCCTCCTTGGCCTATTTGGACCACTTTCCGCCGTAACCACGGCTTCCGAGGTGGTGGCTCCCAATGTTCCTCTCTTGAAGCCCCTTCATGTACTTAGACTTTTTTTGGCAGCTTCGGCCTTGCAAGCCTCCTTGAATATTTGAAACTGCTCCTCCGTGATTGTCGGATTATCCTTTACAATCTTGGAGTAGGGTTCCTTCTTGTCGATGATCTTTGCATTGACTCGATTTTTCAAGGAGGCCAACGCGTCGCTAAACTTGGTCATGGCGTGTTTGTTTATCTTCTTCATTGCCGGGTCCTCATCTGGATCTTTATAATCCTTCTCATTCCGGCCCGGGAACAAGAATATCTGGTGAAACTTCTTTAGGAGGGAGCTCCTCATATTTTCTATCTTCTATAGTTTCTCATCATTGATGGTGGCGGTTGTCCGTACGATGCAACCTATCTGATTGCCGTAGCATCGACGTGCTTCCTCGGGCGCCTTTGGCTCAAAATTGCCGTCGTCCACCTCCGTGACCACCAATCTAGTAGTCCTGAGTTTGTTAGGAGGCCGTTGCCTCTTTACTTTCTATTCTACACCGGCTCCGCTCCCTGAGGCAGCGCCGGTCTCAGTCTCAGCGCCGGTCTCGATGCCGGTCTGAGCCTCAGCGCCGGTCTCAGTCTCAGTCTCGATGCCGGTCTGAGTCTCAGCGCCGGTCTCGATGTCAGCAAGGCTAAAAAATTCAGCTGCCGCCCGGTAGACGTCGTCGCAATCACCAGAACCCTGTCCTTCATCGTTGCTAGCCATGTTTCCTACGATTAAATCTAGTCAATTAATTCTAGACCTAATAAAATGAATAATGACATAAAAAAGGCCTATTATTTTGCAGGAACTTTGACTCCTTCCCGGTGCGGCAAATCCCGGGCACTCGATATGTCCTCGTTTGTAGCACAAGTCATGCCGAAATTCACGGAAAATTTCGGCATGACCTTTGCTAAAAAGTGAACAAATTGAGAACCTGAATTTTGCCGAACGGAAATGAATCAACATTCTGGAAAAACATAGGCCACTCGGCTTAATTCCCTGGAAACAACAAAAGGCCACTGGGGCACAATCGGACCACTTCAATGTCGATTATGATCAATAAGCAAACACAATTGAGGATTTTTCATATATCATGACCACTTCAAATTTGCATCTAGACTTGCAACACTAATATAAATTTATATTTTTATATTGATTTATTCTCTAAACTAAATCCTACCACCCTAGTTAACATCTAGTTAAACCTTACTTTCCTAACATTTGTAATTAAACACTACAACCCTAACCCTACTGCCCTAGTTAAGCATATACAATTTTTTCCTACGGCGAGGGAGGCAGGGGCATCTCTGTCAAATTAACCTAACTAATTAACCTAACTAAATTAACCTAACTAAATTATTTTCCTAACTAAATTAACCTAACTAATTTAGAGATAGAGAGAGAGGAGGGGTGGGGGCTTACAGAGGATGGCTCCTGTGGTGGCGTGGGAGGCAGTGGTGGCGAGCGAGGCGGGGGCATCTCCGCCGACGGCGAGGGAGGCAGTTGTGGGGAGGGTGGATCCGGTGGTGTCGCTGCAGCTCCGGTGGCGCCGACTGCGGCTCCTGTGGCGTTGATGAGGCCGCGTGGCTCCGGTGGCGTTGGGGGTAGCTCCGGTGGTGTCGATGGCGCGCGGCTCTAGTGGATCCTGGGGAGTCGACATCGGTAGGAGACGGCAGCGAAGTGGGGCGACGGGGAATCGGACAAACGGCGGCGGGGTGGGTCAAGGGATTTGGGAGAGAAGTGGTGGCCGGGGGGAAACAGTTTTTTGGTTAAGTCAAACTTAGCGGTAGCGCTTTTCGCAAAACACGCTATAGCTAAGTTAGCTATAGCGAGTTTCACAAAACGCGGTACTCCTATAGCTATGTAATTTCCTTCATCTTCCTTATTTCCTTTTCTGTTTCTACAGCGGGGGTTTAGGAAACGCGCTGCAGATACGTTAGCTATAGCGCATCTTACAAACAAACGCTACTGCTACGTCTTTCTCCTTTTTTCCGCTTTCTCATTTATTTTGCTCTACATTTTATTTTTTTCCTTTCTCCTTTTTTTATTTCTTTATTTTTCATTTACTTTTCCATTTGTTTTTTAATTTATTTTATTTCCATTAGCAGTAGCGCTCTCCTTATCTTCTAGCGGTAGCGCGCTTTCCTCAAGACCGCTACTGCTATGCGCACACGCTACTGCTACTATTGTATCTGTAGCGCGGTTTACGGACACGTGCTACTGCTATTTAGCACTAGCACCCTTTTTTGGCACGCGCTACTGCTAAATTTCTGTGTATAAGGTTTTCCCTAGTAGTGGGGATGGATACACCTCCCAAAAAAATTTATCTCTAATTTTTCGCTTTGAGCTCTAGCACCTCTACAAGTCCCTACTTCCCTCTGCGAAGGGCCTATCGTTTACCTTATGCAATTTTTATTTTGAGTCTCCATATTCTCTCATAAAAGCACCAACTAGGAGGCAATATGATCATGCTCAAGTATTGGGTGTAGTTAATATTCATGATTGTTTCATGAATGGATCAATGGTTGAGCATGATGGGCTAGGGATAACTTATTTTAGCATTGATATTTTGAAAGACATGGTTTCTTATTGATATGCTTGAGTATCTAAATTATTATGTCAAAACTAGACTATTGGTTTGAATCACATAAAAGTCCAAATGTCCATGCTATAAAGAAAAGAATATGATATGACTTGATGAACAACACTCCACATCAAAAATTATGTTTTTATCACTTACCTACTCGAGGACGAGTAGGAGTTAAGCTTGGGGTTGCTGATACGTCTCCAACGTATCTATAATTTTTTATTGTTCCATGTTGTTTTATTATCAATCTCGGATGTTTTATAATCATTTTATATCATTTTTTGGTACTAACCTATTGACATGGTGCCATGTGCCACTTGCTGTTTTCCCTATTTTTTACATCGCAGAAAATCAATATCAAATGGAGTCCAAATGCCACGAAACTTTACAGAGATTTTTTATGGGCCAGAAGGAAGGCAATGGGCCCTGGTTGCACCTGAGGGGTGCCTCGAGGGGGCACAACCCACCAGGGCGCGTCAGAAGGCCCTAGCACTCCCTGGTGGGTTGTGCCCACCTCGGGTGCCCCCCGGACCGCCTCTTTGCTCTATAAATACCCCAAAAATACCAGAACCCTAGGGGAGTCGACAAAATATTCATCCAGCCGCCACAGAGTCTAGAATCACCAGATCCAATCTAGACACCATCACAGAGGGGTTCACCACTTGCATTGGTGCCTCTCTGATGATGCGTGAGTAGTTCCTTGTAGACCTTCGGGTCAGTAGTTAGTAGCTAGATGGATTCATCTATCTCTCTTGATCCTCAATAAAATGGTCTCTTGGAGATCCATATGATGTAGCTCTTTTCGCGGTGTGTTTGTTGGGATCGATGAACTTCGAGTTTATGATCAGATCTATGTTTTTATATCCATGAAAGTATTTGAGTTTCTTTGATCTCTTTTATGCATGATCTCTTATAGCCTCGTATTTCTTCTCTGATATTCAGGTTTTGTCTGGGCAACTTGATCTATTTATCTTGCAATGGGAAGAGGTGCCCGGTAGTGGGTTCGATCTTACGGTGCTTGATCCCAGTGACAGAAAGGGAACTGACACGTATGTATCGTTGCCACTAAGGATAAAAAGAAAAGGGCTATATCTACCGTCGTATAGATAAACGGATCTTGTCTACATCATGTCATCGTTCTTATTGCATTACTCCGTTTTTCCATGAACTTAATACACTAGATGCATGCTGGATAGCGGTCGATGTGTGGAGTAATAGTAGTAGATGCAGGCCAGAGTCGGTCTACTAATCTTGGACGTGATGCCTATGTAATGATCATTGTCTGGATCTCGTCATAATTATTTGAAGTTCTATCAATTACCCAATAGTAATGTGTTTACCCACCGTTTGCTATTTTTCTCGAGAGAAGCCACTAGTGAAACCTACGACCCCTGGGTCTTCTTTCTCATATATTTGCCTTGCGATCTACTTCTCCTTTCCATTTTTATTCAGATCTATTAAACCAAAAATCCAAAAATACCTTGCTGCAATTTATTTTATTTGGCGTTTAATCTATCAATCTACTACAATTTACCTCACGTCTGTTTGCCTATCTTGAGGCGCCGTACCCCGGAAGGGATTGACAACCCCTTTAACACGTCGTGTTGTGAGGTGTTGTTATTTGTGTGCAGGTGATGCTTATGTTGTGTTACTTGGTTCTCCTACTGGTTCGATACACTACAAAAAAATACACTTCCCTGATGATACGTGTTTGTCACAGTAGGTCGCATTTTTTGTCATGCATGTGCATCCATGACGATTTTATGAAAGAATTAAGATAGTCATGCATGTGCTGTTGTAGAAGTGTTCCATGACATTACCAAAATTATCATCACGGAAGTGTGCACTTCCATGACGGTAAATCGCGCGTCACAGAAGTGCTTTCATCAAGGGTGACCGACACGTGGCATCCACCGTAACGGAACACCGTTAAGCTATCGGGTCGGGTTTTGGATCCGATAACCCGTTAACAGCCCCGACCAATGGGGATTCTCCATGTGTAAAATCATCATTGGCTGGAGGAAACACGTGTCGGCTCATCGTTGGGACAGATGTCATCCACTCATTGGACAGAAGGCGCCTATGATACGTCGACACGTGGCACGACCCAACAAAGGCCCATTCCTGTGAAAAGGCTGGCCCTTTTGACTTGGTCAAAAAGTGGCGGGCCGGCCCATGGAAAGCCTGTTAACGGCATGTTCGCATATAGCCCATTTACAGCCCGCTAACCCAAGGCCTGTTACGCCCTATCCGAATTGGGCCCAGTAGCGTCATCTGGGCCATCCAATATGATTCGAGCCTGTTTTCACTTCTGGCCCATGTATAGCCCATGACGTCTTTTGGCCCGTATGAGGCCCTATGTAACTCTTGGCCTATTAATGGCCCATGGTGAAACTGGCCCGTAATGAACAGTGTATCACTTTACACCCATTAACGGCGCGGCCTGAAGCTGGCTCGTAATGAATATTGTATCACTTTATACCCATTAATGGCCCGTTATTCCGTTGGGCTGTTTCCAGCCCATGTTATCTTTCGGCCTTCTCAGAGCCCATTTATTCTTGGGCGCATTTCTAGCATTCGTTTACTTACGGCCCGGTACTATCATTCTCTGCTTGTGGGCTAAATTCAGCTTGTGGTTACAATCGGCCCATTTGTGGTCCGTTAATATGTTGGGCCGTTTTCATAGCGTCATCAAATACGGCCTATTAACGATGGCCCGTTATGGTCGGCCCATGAACGGACGATTCCAACTCTAGCCCGTTTATGGCCATAATGCGCCTGCTATTGGCCCATGTTTGGCCAATCGATCATACGGCCCGTATAAGGCCCATTGATGATACGGCCCGTAGAAGGCCCATTGTTTCTATGGCCCGTAGAAGGCCCATTGTTTCAACGGCCCGTAGAAGGCCTACTGTTTCTATGGCCCGTAGAAGGCCCACTGTTTCTACGGCCCGTAGGAGGCCTAGTGTCACTACAGTAAATATTAGCCCATGGTTATTGTGGCCTAGTTTAAAAAAATAGGTTATTGCAGCCACTAGCAAACTGCGGAAAAAGAACTGCACTGTCTACAAGAAAACAAATAAACAAGACAACGAGGAAATAAATAAGCAAGCAACTTATGCTAGGCTATCACGCTATTACACATATTACATCCACTGGGCATCAAAGTTCGCCACCAGTGCAAATATAGGGAACAAAGCAGCATATAAACGCCGCAGCAAAACAAGTTCAGAACTGAAACCACTTCAAAAGAGTTCAAGAAACAATATCCTGGGTACCCATAATGCTGGCAAAATTCTTAGCAAGCTTATTAACTTTCTCTTGTTTGGCGCTTAAATCCTCCAGCGCTTGCTGTTGCACAAGAAAGTACGGATCTGAATTCTGCAGGGACTTCCTCAGTCCTTCGGCTTCTTACCGTAGCACAGCTGACTGATGCCTTTCATCTTGTAGCTGAGACTGAAGAAGCCGAAGTGATTCAGGTAGCGAGTACGAAGAGCTTGTGCCAGCGGTACTGGCCAGTAAGTCGAACACTACATCAACGTAGGACTGTGGGGTTTTCTCACTGTCTACAAGATCATTTTTATCACCTTTCTTGGAGACCAATAGGGTTGTCTCACTATCTTGAACCTTATCTGCATTACTATCTCTACCATTGCATAGTGGGGTTCTCTTGTCCAATATTCTATTTAGATACTACAAGAGAAACAAGCAGACACATCACAGGTTTAGCTTGTAATATACGAAACTCATTTTCTTAAACCGGTTCAGTAGTAAGGTGGACAGGATAACATCATGAAACAAACATATATCTATGTACTATGGTCACTGTATTGTCCATATCATTCTAGTTTATGTTCCCTAATCAAGATAGAGACACAGTTCAACTCATATATTTTTAAGACACAGCAGCATAGACAGAATATAAGTGTGAGAAACTACACAACATTGGCAGCACTTGTAATATGCATCACATGAGAACATAATTGTTTATACAACTTAAACTGAAATCAACATAGAGCAAGAAGTTAGAATCGCAATCCAGTTAAAGAAATAGGTTTAAAACATACCTGTTGTGCCATTAGAGTTTCAATTGGATCCTTCAAATTGGAAAGTAGTTGGTATGAGTAAATACATTGATGCAACAACAAAGGAGTACGGACCATAGCTACGGAATCTGACCTAAGAATAGTTGCTCTTCTGCTTTAAATGTGGAGTTTGGGTTAGCTGTGGTGGTCTTCGTGCTTCGGGCACTGCAGTAGCTTTACAAACTGCTCGTCTGGGGGTACTCTGTGGTGGACATGGTGCTTTGTCAACTATAAGTGGGTTACTATCCGCTGGGGTTGCGGTTAGATGGGTTGTAGCTGGTTCTCTGCCCAACAGTGTAAGTGTGCAATCTGGAAGAGTCTCGATTATGTGTGGTGGGGCTAGTTTCTGGGCCAGTACAACCATGGTTCTATCTGCATCGACGGGTAGCACTGTCTTTTGTGAAGAACGGGTTTTTGCTCCCTTAGATACTGCCATCACCCCCTCCCATTCAAATGGCTGATAAACAAGAAAAGAAATTGAACGTACAGACATTGTATGATAGACAGATGTGGTAATTCACATATATGTTGTCTAACCAAACAGGACAACATGACACAATTTCACATATATGCTGCCTAACTAAACAGGATAGCATGACACCATTTCAGATATATGATGGATAACTTAATAGGATATAATGTCATAATTCAACATATGATGAGTACCTAAATAGGATGACATGACAAAACTATATGATGTCTTTCTATAATAGGTTGGGATGAAATAATTCACATACATGTTGTCTCATTATACAGGATGGCATGATATAATTGACATAATTGATTCATATACTAAGCAGCTGACACTCGCATGTATGATCTCTAAACTAAGCAGATAAAATTCAATATTGTGCATATGATGTCTAAACTAAGCAATGCAAGACAGCATATGCATCATATGAGAAATATAAACATTGCAACTTAGAGCATACACCTCAGGTGGGATATAGGAATGGTCATATGTCTCTGAATCCTCCTCTGAGGAGCTCCTTGTAACCATCGAGATATATGCTTCAACAGGTACCATTGCCTGCTCTGAAGACCTTGTTTTCACTCCAGATTTTTACATAACCGGCTCAAATGGCTGATACACATGAAGAGTAGTTCAATATACACAGATTGTCGACAAATGGAATACGTAATGAAAAAAAAGATGGCATGAGATAATTCACATATATGATGCCTGGCTCCATGGTGGTGCATAATTCACATATATGATAACTGGCTGAAAAACAAGG
Source organism: Triticum urartu (assembly GCF_003073215.2). Taxonomy (NCBI): domain Eukaryota; kingdom Viridiplantae; phylum Streptophyta; class Magnoliopsida; order Poales; family Poaceae; genus Triticum; species Triticum urartu. Next base: position 601,070,572 of record NC_053023.1, on the reverse strand, counting down.
CATTGCATAATTCACATATCTGATATAGAAAGCAAATAGGAGGCATTCACACAAAGCATGTCTAATCTAAGCAGATGGCATAGCAATGCAAGACACCATATGCATGATATGAGAAATATAACCCAGCCAAGTTAGAGCATGCACCTCGGGGGGGGGGGGATATGACTGGCCATCTCTCTCTGAATCCTCCTCTGAGGAGCTATCTGTAACCAACAAGAAATCTGCATCGACAGGTAGCACTGACTGCTCAGAAGACCTTGTTTTCACTCCAGATTTTCCCATGACCGACTCAAATGGCTGATGCACAGGAAGAGTAGATGAATGTATTAATATTGTTGACAAATGGAATACATTATGGAAAAAAATATGGCAGGACACAATTCACATATACGATGACTGGCTAAACAGGATGGTATTGCATGATTCACGTATATGATGCCTGGCTAAAGAAGATGGCTTTGCATAATTCCCATATACTCCCTCCGTTCCTAAATATTTGTCTTTTTAGAGATTTCAAATGGACTACCACATACGGATGTATATAGACATATTTTAGAGTGTAGATTCACTAATTTTGTTCAATATGTAGTCACTTGTTGAAATCTCTAAAAAGACAAATATTTAGGAATGGTGGGAGTATGATATAGAAACCAAACAGGTGGCATTCACACAAAGCAAATCTAAACTAAGCTGATGAAATACAAGATGTATAATGTAAGCAATGCAAGGCGCCATATGCATGATATGACCAACATCAGCATGCCAGGTTAGAGCAAACACCTCATGTGGTAAACAGGCATGGTCGGCTCCTTCTGAATCTCCATCTGAACAGTTATCTTCCTCTGGAATACAATCTAGAAATGCAGGAGGGGGGCCACTTCGCCCACCATGGAGCGGCGTATGCATGACATTATATTCGCACGCAACGGTCTTTTCTTTTTCTCTACATGTTCAGTACGATTGTGTACAATATCTAACATGCATAATAATAAAATAGTTAGATTTTGTAAGGCCTAAGGGGTGCATGCAAAAATCAAGACTGATGGTAGCAAACGAGTGGATGGATCCAAAACTAATGATAGCAGGTAGATTATAGCTTCAGTTTAAAAAGATAGACAATGGATCATCTATTGTTTGTTGCCCACCCAACATGAACCACATAGAAGACCCCAGATGAACCAGATAGTAGACAGATACTATTCGTTGCTGGATCGATATGAGACCCATGGGCAATTAAAAACTCAAGATTGAATGATAAAGTAGCAGGTAATAATAACCGATGTATAACGTAAGCAAACACGAAAGACTGCAACCTCTCTTCCGGAACTGTGTAGTCCTCAGGTTCATCTGCTCAGTCGATGCTGGTAATGCAGTTGGCGTGGCTGTCGGCAACGGGGAAGATGATCTGAGGCGGCGAAAGGAAGTCTGCAGGGGGGATCTCTGCTGCACTGAACGCTTCTGTCGATGGTGCACCTGAGGTGGGGTGGATGACGGCACGGCAGGAGCAGGACATAACACACAGAGTTTTCTTTGACGCCTATCTGAAAATGAAGTAAATTTGTAAGGGCTCCTTAGAATTGGAGGATTGTATAAACGCAGGGACATGAAAAACACAGGAATATGATAGGAATGCACGTGCAAAACAGAGCATTTGGAAACATAGGATTTCAGTCAACCTGGGTGTTTGGCTCACATGAATTGGAAGAACAGAGGAATGGAGAAACAAAGTGATGCGACAAGTGTACAACCTCTTTGGCATAGCCTTGTGGACCTCAGCATCATTGGGTTGGACGTGGAGGATGGTGATGATGCTGGTGTGACTGTCGGAGGCGAGGAAGAAGATCTAAGGCCTCTGGAAACGGCACCGAGAGTACTGCTCCGCTGTGATGGACGATTTCGTCGTTGGAGCACTTCCGCTAAGGTGTACGGCGATGAGGCTGAAGCATGACAAGACAGACAATGTTAATCTGAAGTGGGACCCTAATATCATCTGCAATAGATGATGTAAAATACATCACCAAAAAGTGCTAGATGTAAAACGCATCAGTCGCCCCACGGCCGCTCCGACAGATGCTGTAAGTACTGTTCACTCTGAACTTAACTGAAGAAAATGAACTTCATAGTCGAAACTGGATTTTACTGACGAAAATGATTGAACTAGTAATAGAGCATTGCAATAGATGTTTAGGGTGTTCGAGCACTAGTAGCAGAGAAGCAGTGATCTAAATCAGCAGATGCTCGAGCAGGGAACACACTAGCAGAGAGCAAGTCATGCAGTAGCACTGCGAGCGAGTGCTAAAGCAGCAACTCCTGTAGCTGCCGGAGGTTGTGCAACAGCAGTAGCAGCACCAGCGCAAGCGAGAGCAAGAGCAGAGCAGCAGCATGAACGAAAGCAAGAGTAGTGCAGCAGCGCGACCGACAGCAAGAACAGAACCGCAGCGCGAGCGAGAGCCAGAGCAGCTGCATCTAGTGCCGTTGTGGAAGTCGCCGCTGAGGAAGCGACGACATGGGGGAGAGACGCCGTGGATGATGTGGCCGGCGACGACGTCGTCGATGGAGATACGCCATGTCTGCTCGGTATTGAGCACCAGTAGCCCTGTGAGATCGAATAAAAGATAAAATGCAGCGGTGAGTGCAGAACCTCCTTGGTGGCACCGAGTTGGCCTCGGTTTCATCGGAGGAATTGATGAGGGTGATGCAGGTCAAGACGGCGCTGTGGGGATTGAGGTGGTGCCATAGACGAGGCGAACGTCGGGGCAGCTCCTAGGAGGTGGAGGACGGGGCGGCTGATCCGGTGGGATGACGAGATCGACAATGGATCCTCATCCCGTGCGGTGGATGAGGGACGACGAGCTGTTGTGGTGGATGACATAGTCGGGGAAGAGTCTCCGGCTGGGCGGCGGTCGGGAGGCCGACGGAGGAGCGTGGGGTTTCGTGGGTTTTGGTGGCCTCGGTGTATGAATGGCAGGGGGCGAAGGGGGAGGGGGAGCCAAGCTTAGGGACGCGCTTGTCCGAAATGTAGGGTAAGTTACCAGCGTACCCCCACCGGTTTTGACACCGCGACGTGGAGCTTCATTTCCGGCTGAGGGGTAGAAGGGGGATTTCACATGTCTGGGCTGCGGGAGCAATTTCGAATGAGGAGGGAGTTCTCGCGCGCGTCCAAATTTCGAGATAACAAGGCGCGGCATGGGTTGAAGAAGCGGGAGTTTCAAAGCAGGTGAGAAAAAAGATACTCGAGCTTGAAAATTTTGGGATAACAAGGTGCGGATACCTTGTTCGGCAGAACAAACTTAACGTGTAAAAAAACAATTCATACAAGACACCAGAGAGCCATGTCCCCTTTTACTATATTGCTATAGATGCCATTAAAAAAACTAAAAGAAAAATGTAAAAAAATCGGGAGAACAAGATTACCCTGCACAGTACCAAATCGATTCGCACTTCCCTCAACAACAACAAAAAACAAATAAATTCCCAACAAAGAAAGAGTAATGTCCCTTTTTATATGATTACAGATGCCATGATCTCGAATTTCAATTTTTGAATCCACGTTATGTTGATTTCGAATATATCGTTAGGTGACCTTGCGGTTTATAATTGATGTAGACGTACAGTTTGATCTTCCATCATGTATGAACATTTTACTCCACCATGTGAACATATATATTGCCGGCTACCATATGAACTAAATTTGAATCAATTTTCCTTATTTGGATATGATTGTTGTCAAGTTATACAATAATAAATATTATCTTGATAACAAAAAACATACATATAGCAGTAATCATATTTCACTATGAACTACATGTACCATACGCTCTCCAATTCAAATATTTGTATCCATTTTATGTTGAATTCAAATCATAGTACATTATTGGTCTAGGTAGCGAGATGTTTGGGATAATCTAAACCCTGTTTTCATACGTATATTTTTTGGCTGAATTGGGACAAGTTTTGGTATAAGCCTCTTGCAAAACCGGAGATTCTCTCAACAAGCCTCGTGGTTCCGAGAGGGAACGAGTCACCTTTGTGTGCGAAACGATATATGCTTCCTCCCCCTGATTTTATTTAGAAAGGTATCATAGAACTATATGAGTGCCCTGTTAAATTTTGGAATTATTTCGGGTTCATTTGGCCTTTTTATACATTAATTGAGTTTCTGGACTTTTAATGTGCATAATCTAAATATGAATTGCATGCACATGCTCCGGTGCACCAAAGTGGGTTGGAAAATCACATGTGTGTCCTTGGTTGAATTTCTAGGTCCCATGGAAGAAATGAGAATGAAATTCAAACATCTGGGCGTCATGACTCGGCCGAGAACATCGAGAAACTCTGATTTTAAATTCATGTAAATCCAAAACTCGCCTGGAAATCATGAAACTTGGCATGGTGTCATGTCTTTGCACTAACATGTTGTGGTAAAAAATTGGGCCGATTTGGAAGCTCGTGGTTCTAAGAGGGAACGTGCCACCTTTGAGTGTGAAATGATATACGCTGCCCCCCTTGAGTTTCTTAACAAAGGCAACACAGAACTACATTAGTGCCCTGTTAAATTTTGGAGTTATTCTGGGTTCGTTTGTCATTTTTTATACATTAATTGAGTTTCTGGTCATTTAATGTGCATAAGTCAAATTTGAACTACAAGCACATGCTCTCGTGCACCAAAGTTGGTTGAAAAATGACATTTGTGTCATCGGGTGAATTTCTAGGTCCCATGCAAGAAATGAGAATAAAATTAGAACATCTGGGCATCGTGGCTCGACCGAGAACATTGAGAAACTTGGTTTTAAAATTCTTGTAAATCCAAAACACATCTGAAAATCATGAAACTTGGCATGGATGTCATGTCATGGTACTACCATGTTGTGGTAAAAAAATTGGCCGAATAGGAGCAGATTTTGGTATAAGCTTCTTGCAAACCGAAGCTTCTCTCAAGAAGGCTCGTGGTTCTGAGAGGGAACATGTCACCTTTGGGTGCGAAATGATATACGTTGTCCCCCTTGAGTTTATTTACAAAGGCAACATAGAACTACTTAAGTGCCCTGTTAAATTTTGGAATTATTCCGGCTTCGTTTGGCCTTATTTACACATTAATTGAGTTTTTCGTAATTTAATGTGCATAATTCAAATTTGAACTACAAGCACATGCTCCCGTGCACCAAATTTGGTTGAAAAATCACATTTGTGTCCTCGGGTGAATTTCTACTCCCTCCTTCCATCTATATAGGTCCTAATGTGTTTTTCGAGGCTAATTTTGACCAAATGTTAGAGCAATAATATATGACATGCAACTTACACAAAGCATACCTTCAAATTTGTATGTCAAAGGAGCTTCCAATAATATAATTTTCATAGTATACATCTCATGTGCTATTAATCTTGTCAATAGTCAAAGGATGTCTTGAAAAACACATTAGGCCCTATATAGATGGAAGGAGGGAGTAGGTCCCATGCAAAAAATGAGAATAAAATTCAAACATCTGGGCATCGTGGCTCGGTCGAGAACATTGAGAAACTTGGTTTTAAAATCATGAAACTTTGCATGGTGTCATGTCATGGTAGTACCATGTCGTGGTAAAAACAATTGGCCAAATAGGAACAAATTTTGGTATAAACTTCTTGCAAATTGGAGCTTCTCTCAAGAAGGCTCGTGGTTCTGGGAGGGAACGTGTCACCTTTGTGTGCATAATTCAAATTTGAAATACAAGCACATGTTCCAATGCACCAAAGTTGGTTTAAAAATCACATGTGTGTCCTCGGGTAAATTTCTAGGTTCCATGCAAGAAATGGGAATGAAATTCCAAATTCTGGGCGTCGTGGCTGGGTTGGAAACATTGAGAAACTTAGTTTTTTCATTCCTGTAAATCCAAAACACGCATGAAAATAATGAAACTTGGCTTGGTGCCATGACATGGCACCAACATGCTGTGGTAAATTTGAAGTCCGATTTGCGAAGGCGCACACATTAACAATCAACAAAGTCATTTTGGAACAAGTGTTGTCACGTTACAATCGGAAACACAAATATTATTGAAACCATGGGCGTTCTACTTACTAGTACCATTTACGTGCCGCCACACATCCCCATTTTTTATTAGCTAGGAGGCGCCGTGCAGGGTAGCTATTTGAGTACGAGAGGCGTGTGATCAGACCCCTGCGTGTGCTTATCGGGAGGGGAGCCCTTTGACCTCCATCTGCCGTCCACCTCTCCCCAAGGTCTCCATTAATGGCGCCCGAGCCTCTGTTTAATGGCGTGGCTATGTCTCACTCGACTTTGATTTAAGAGAGAAAAAAGAAAATCTGAAAGCATGGATCTTGATGTAAGATCCGACGGACCTATATAGCATCTACTGCGACTTATAGCACGACTGATGAATATATAAGGACGATTAATTTTTTTTTATCAAAGAAGGGCTTGCCCCTTCCGATTTTCATTAATGAAAACCACCACAATTCACAAGAAGTTCAGCACAACTCCAGCCTAACACGAAGGACTAAAAGCTACCAGATTGAAATCACAAGATCCCAAGAGGCCAACAAAGGCCAAACATCCGCGCTAGAACCCAACATTTCACAACCGACGACACAATCCACAGCCTAAACCGATTATTACATCAAAGAAACCAGGAAACTGAAGGAAGCCCAGTAGCAACTAGAAGAACAGCAATGCCAGGGTCGCCACAGCAAGAGTTTTCTTCATTCCAGCCTAGCAACATTGATCTTCCACAGAAAGATAAGGACGATTAATTGTCTTACATAATTAGAAAGATAATTAAAAAATCCACATGAGGCTACGCCCAAAATACACCAGGGCAAAAGAAGAAGGAAGACAAGGATCTGGCTCGCTGATCTCTACTTTCTTGATGTGTTGCTGCAGGCCGCGGGAACTAGTCTCCGCCGCGAGCGGCGATGAGCTCTTTCGTGTCCTCAAGACGCTGCTTGAGAACATCCACGGATTCCTCCACCAGCCTTTGGAGCTTGTTGTGGAGCATGTCATTCTCGTCCATAAAGTTTCTTGACGATGACGCCGGTCCTCTTCAACAAGGCACTGATCTCCTCCTGCTGGTCTGCACTTTGGACGATCTTCTCCCTCAGCAGGTCGCACTCAGCCCGGAGCCTCTCATTGCCCTCCCTTAGTTGCCGGATGACGCTAGTAGCCTCTTCAAATGAGGATTTCATGTGGTCATGCAACCTCACCCAGCCAGAGATCTGATTCATCTGGCTATGGATGATCGCATGCATGCGCCTGTAATAGTCGTCGCCTGCCCGCGAGAAATTTTCCCAGGCCACCGCGGCGCGGCGGGACATCTCTGCTGCATTCGTGGAGCGGCGGGACATCTCTGCTGCATTCGTGGCGCGGCGGGACATCTCTGCTGCTTCCGCGGTGCGGCCGGACCAGTCTGCTGCATCGACGGCTGTGCTGCTACTTCCACGCGGCGGGACATGTCGGCTGCTCTCGCAGCGAGGCGGGACATCTCTCATGCTACCGCTTCCATGCTCGCCGCTCCCTGGTGGCAATCTCTCGATCCAGAACTCACGCTGGCCATGGCAGACGCAAGGGAAGGATGCTGGATGACTTGTTTGTTTTTGTGGATGAGCAGTTGAGGAGGAATGTGTAGTAATCTTGGCATACTAGTATTTATAACCGAGTACTAATACGCTCCTAAGTGGGAAACCGTTTAGGTTGTGATCGGTGTGAACAGGTTAGCAATTCAATATACTCCCTCCGTCCGGTTTTATTAGGTCTCTCAGCATCACAAGCATGTCCCCTTTTCTAAGGCCCCGCTTTGGAAAGGTGCATGCATGCAACCATTTCATTGGTTGCATTGAAAGCCATTGTTGATGGTGCCATGGCTGAAAAAATAATATACTTCATGCGTGATTTTTCATTGGATGCATGCATGTGAGAGAGTGCATTGGGAGTGAAATGAAAGAATTAATGTGAGCAAATTACTATGTGTCTTGGTCTAAGAGAAATTGTCTTTAGGCCTAATAAACCCAGACGGAGGGAGTAGCGTGGTACTAATACGCTCCTAAGTGGGAAACCGTTTAGGTTGTGATCGCTGTGAATAGGTTTACAATTCAATATAGCGTGGAGTAACTTGGAAAGTGACGAGACGCAAGCTCAAAATTTATTGACGGTTCTAGTTTCTAAGTGCAGCACTATTCCCGGATGGAGTACTTCTTTTTCTACTCCCTCCTTTCCGGTTTTATAGGGCTTATCTCAAAATTTTAGTTTCTCCATTTTATAAGGCTCAATTTCATTGTTCCCCAACACATGTTCAGATTCCCCAACACATGTACTTTATGCATGCATGCATTGCAATTAATGCATTGATAAACATAATTTTTTGAGAAAAACAAGAGCATTAATTAGGTGCTTTTGCAAACTACAATAAATATTCCACCACTCACCATCTTGGTTGGTGAGATTTTTGAATTAAGCCCTATAAACCGGAAAGGAGGGAGTACTGCTGTGTACGTGCAATAACTAGCACCGTCGTATACATATCTTACGGTTAATGGGGCGTTCGACAGGAATAGACACGTGGCGAGCTCTAGGCTAGTCTTTTTTTCAGACGCATTAAACCTATATCTCGGGACTTCTCGCACGCACCATCGTGCCACCCACAAAAACTTGTACTCTGAGTTTAGTAGTACGTTATACAAGAAGAGAATAGGTGCACGCATGCACTCGTCCTCTCACACACGCGTCTATTTTTTCTCGAAAAGGAGGATGATGACCCCTAGCCTCTGCATCTGGGAGTCACACACGCATCTGTAGCTATGAATTGTAGTGTTCTCAACCATCCGATTGGCTCTATCATGGATGTACCTATATACTAAAACATGTCTAGATACATCTATATTTTGACAAATGGAAGGCATGTATTGTGGAACGGAGGGAGTGCTTGTCATCAAAATGGATAAAAAGGGACGTGTCTAGAACTAAAATACGTCTACATACATCTCCTTTTATCCATTTTGATGACAAGTAGTACTTCTTACCCAAAGGAACTTTATATCCAACAGACACAAAATATCCGTCCGGCTGTTGGACATTACTGATCTGATGTCGAAGTAATTGCTGCATCACCACCAAAACCCACCATTTCTTAAGCTAGAGTAGACCAAGGTAATCCCTATATTAGAATATTACTAAGATAAACAGAAGGCACTGTAGAAACATTTAGGACGTGAGCTTGTGAATCTGAATGTGGAGGGACACAAGCTTAGCCCCGGCCAGCAGCTTGGGCGGAACTGTCGAGAAGGTCAGCTCCTCCACGTCGACGTCGACGGGATCCTTGCTGCTTGTCACCTCCATTTCCACCTTGACGGCGTCGGTCGTGCCTTTGGGCTCCCCCGGTGGGCCGTTCGCCCATAGCTTGGCCACGTAGTGCGGCAGTGGGGACGCCCCCGCTCTGATGCAGACGACCGACACGGCGATAGGCGGGCCGATGTCGAGCACGCCGCCGACCAAGAAAAATGCGCGGCGGTCCTCCTCTGCGAATAGCAAGAGCCGTGGCTCCGACAGTGGCACTTGCAGCTAGAGCACCTTGCCATACTGGAACCTGTGCACGGGCATGGGATGCGCGGTGCTGATGTGGTGGTAGAGCACCAGTGGCGGGCCTTCGTAGCCGCAGACGGGCACGGGGCATTTGCAGGGCGCGAGCGGACAAACGCTCTGGTGATCGGCGAGCTTGTGGTAAGTGACGTAGAGCCCATAGCCTTCGTGCAGGCACTCCACCCTCACTGACGAAAGGACGGAGTCCATTGCCGTGTTCCGCACGTCGAAGCCACCACCGCGCTCGCACTTCTCGCACTGCCGCTGGTTCCCGGGGCGCTCGACGCGGCAGTCCGAGCAGGCCAGGTGCCCTCCCTTGCACTACAGAAATCAATCGAACAACACATCAATCCAGAAACCTGCACCTTGCTCAATCAGCCGAACGGACGAGGTGTATTCGAACTTCATACACTGGAGGTGTCAAGGGGCGGAGGCACAAGGGGCAGTGGAGCACGGTGAGGTCCATCGAGACCTTAGAGAGCTCCATCGTCGGGTACTATTCAGTCTACATGATCTCGCCCTCCTCGTGCACCACCATCTCTCGACTTGGGCCGGGGTATTACAAAGCTTTAACGTCACATATTTTATACTACTTCAAGGTGCATTAAATCAACACATGCAAGTATCAAAAGGAGAGTCACGGCCTTCATGCATGCGTTGTAATTAATGCATTAGTAAACGCAAATTATTGAAATATATCGAGTGCAGTGCTTTGATGTGTCGTGTCAACTTGTACATCAACGAGAAGTTTGATTATCCTCTCCCTCGCGGACTTAACTGCACCTGCCTTTGGCTGTATGACAGGTTGGCCACACACCTGTCGGGCCCACCTGTCATACACGCAAAGGCAGGAGCATCCCTCCCTCGCCCATGAGCGTGGTGGCTGGCAAGACTAGGAAAAGCTTTCGCTACACGCTCTCCCTCCCGCATGCGGTGGACATGCAGCAGTTCAATCGGTGTCAGATGGCCAGAAGCGTATGTCGTGGTTCTAAGTCTGACAGTAGTGTAGGGGGTAAGTATGGAGAGGCAAGATCTTAGCTATGGAGAAGTTGTAATAATGCAAGGTTTACGAGTTCAGGCACTTCTCGGAGGAAGTAATAGCCCTACGTCTCGGAGCCCGGAGGCGGTCGACTGGATTATGTGAGTATGAGTTACAGAGGTGCGAACCCTTGTCTCGGAGGAGGGGGTGGCTTATATAGAGTGCGCCAGGACCCCGGCCAACCCACGTTACAAAGGGTTCAATGTACATTAAGGCAGGGCGTTACTAGTAACGCTAGTAATAAAGTGCTATGATGACCATAAAAGCTACTTAATGACCGACCGTTAGCGTGCGGAGTGACTTTAGGTCTCCTGGCCGTCGAGTGTTTGAATCTTGGTCGAGTGATTGCTTCTTGGTCGAGTGTCTTCGAGTCTGTCGAGTGGAACACCTTCAAGTCGATTGAAAGGTGATTTCTTCTAGAGATGTCTTTGGGTAGGGCAGTTAGGACAGGTCCATGACCCTACCCTAGGTACATAGCTTCATCATTAGCCCCCTAATGGATCGAGGTTTGAGTGGGGAAGGAGTTGAGGACTTCTCCGACTCGTTTTTTATGCCGTGAGCATATCTTGTTTCGGATCAACGGACCTGAGTGATGACAGCAACTTCCTTTTCAGTGGCCTTGATCCATTCTTAATTCTTCGTCGAGTGAGTTTCTTTACTTGTAAGGCTCCGAGTGACGGTGCGGAGGAGATCTTTGGTCTGACAAGTTGTTTGCTGCCTGCAGATTTCGTGGGATCCAAATTTTGGGAAGCGTGCGGGACGAGGGAGGCCGCAGTAATCGGATGGGATAGAGCGGAGCCGCCTCGATCCCCACGCCACCTTATTCGCCATGTATCGCGCGCGCGATCCTTACGGGATTTGATAGAGCCACCTGGGCCTACCCGTCAGCCACTTGGAAGCGGCCTCATATAAGGCGTTGGACCGGAGTCTCCCGAATAGTGCGTTCTCATTTCCTCTTCTCCTCTTCACGTCCCTCCGCTGCGCTTGTTCTCGCCCCAGCATCACCGCTCCGTACGCGTCTCGCCGGCGGCAATGGGGAAGGAGAAGACGGCGGCTCTGGAGCAGGCAAAGAAGGCGACAGCAAGGTCGAAGGGGAAGGCGACCAGCCGGGGTGGATCTTCCTCATGGACCGGCCTGCCGAAGGGCTGGATCCAGGGCAACTAGATCCACTCGAGGATCACCTAAGAAGACCTCGATGACCTGGCCGAAGGGGGGCTGATCCCCTATGACTCGGCGCGGCTTCCGGGGAAGGAATCTGAGCCGCAACCTCGCGAGGGTGAGCGTGTTCTTCTTGCCACCCACGTCGACCATGGATTTTCCTTGCCTCCTCGCCCTTTCTTTCAAGGGTTTCTGAACTTCTTTGTGGCACAACTCCACCATTTTACCCCCAACTCAATCGTTTATCTCGCCGCTTTCATTTCTTTGTGTGAGAATTTCCTGGGTTGCCGGCCTCACTGGGGTCTTTTCAAGCATATTTTCACTTGTTGCTCCCAGACAGTGAAAAAGGCTAATCCGAGTGACGAGAGAACCCAAGTGATCCAGATGTGTGGGGGTCTTGGCATCCAGACGAGAGGGAAAAGCTCCTTTTCGGCCATGATTCTTCCTCACTCAGTTCACGGATGGCAGTCGACCTGGTTTTACTGTAAAGACCAGTCGACGCCAGGGCAATCGACTGGCCTCCCTCCCTTTACCATGGACCGAGTGGCGAAACCCTCCCCTTTGAAGGTGCTCCCGGAGGAGAAGGTGCACGTGAAGGTGTTGGTCGATCGAGTGGTCCAGCTTATTCGTGACGGGGTCACTGGTATGGATCTCTTGGAGGTCTTCCTTCAGCAGTGCATCCAGCCTCTTCAAGCTCGAGACCATCCGATGTGGATGTATTCGGGTCTTGAAGACTCCACTCGGATCCATCCGGAGGAGGTCGACGACGACACACTAGAGAAGTGGCTGTCAGGTATTACCGGGAACAAGGACAATCCCAGGGGAGCCAGGAGAGTTCCCCCATTCGACCAGTCTCATGCACCAGAGCAGGTCTGATTCTGAGTTTTTGCTTGTAATCTGAATTCACTCGCGCAACTGCCTATATTGCATCGATTGACTTTGTTCTCCCTGCTTTCTTTCAGGCCATTATTGAAATGTATTCAATGCCCAACGGGGAGCAAGAGCAAGCTCTGGAAGGCGAGGCGAGTGGCGGCGACAGTGGCGAGTGGACTTCCGATGGTGAAGGGGATGGAGGAAGCGACGACTCAAGTGATGGAGAAGAAGTCAAGTCGCCCCCTCGCAGGGAGAGGCGATCCAAGCTTGACCAAGAACGGCCGAGTGCCCACAACAAGGCAACTGCTCAGGCTGGTCAGTCTTTGAAGCATCCTCGGATCTCTTCACCAACCCCGACTGGGAAGGCGCCAAAGCACCCCAAAGTTGCAGAGCCGAGGACTCGGAAGGCGTTGTCGAAGATCAAGATTGATATCCCCGTCGCCTCCGCGTGAGTGTCTCCCTTTGTATTCACTCGACGCTCCGCAATGTTTGTTTTTCTTGTTTTAACTGGACGAACTTTGGAATTGTCAGCGCTGCCACTTCCGAGACCTCAGCTTACAGGGATGATGATGAGGTGATGGAGGATGCGGTCACTTCTAATCCGGGTATGATTTCTGGCATACTATCTTTATTCGGTCGATTCAACTGCAATGTGCATCATTGGGTGACGTGATTTTGGCAATTGAACTTTGCACAGCTCCCAACATTATTGACCTCCCTGATGATGATGAAGAGCCCGAGAGGCCTTTGACGAGGAAGAATAGGCGAGCTCCTGTAAGTGAGGCGCTATAGTCAACGCCGAGGGCGGAACCAGTCGTTCAGGACACTGGTGATGTCAATCAGGGTTCTGTTACCTTCGCCGAGCCACTGTCGAGTGCCTTGCCTTCGTCAATTGCTCGGCCCTCTGTCGACCCGCCTTCAGTTTTTGCGACCCATCATGTCCCAGAGGACGAGGTGAATGCTGCTAGGGAAGCCATACGCCAGGCGGGCATTATGATGGAGAAGATGAAGACGGTGCGGGACGCCAGCCAAGCCGCCTATGATGCCAGCTCGGCTCTCCAGAGCAACGTTTAGGTTAGTTGGTCACCGCTTGTTCTGTTAGGATATGCTACCTGAAGATTCTTTCCGAAAATATTTGCATCGGTACACCCACTGGGTGCGTCGATTGAATTTTTGGACTAGTGGGGGCATGCTGAGTGCACCCACTGGGTGTAGTCCCCGAGACTACGGTGGACTGCTGGTAGTCGACTGTAGTCTTTGTATTTTGCCGAATGTATAAACCAAACTGGTAGTTTGTCTCTTCCACTCGGTCTGGTTGAGTGGGATTAGAACCGGTGGGGGCATGCTAAGTGCACCCACTGGGTGTAGTCCCCGAGACTACGGTGGACTGCTGGCAGTCGACTGTAGTCTGAGTTCTACTTTCTCTCTTTCTGCCTTTTTTGGACTCGACTTCGGCGGGCCGGTCGAGTGGGATCAGAACCGGTGGGGGCACGCAAAGTGCACCCACTGGGTGTAGTCCCCGAGACTATGGTGGACTGCGGGCAGTCGACCGTAGTCTTAGTATTTATTGCCTTTGTTGTTTTTTGCTGTAAAAATAACTTCTCCCCTTTGATTTCAGAAATCATGTGATCTTGGAGCTCGCTTTGCTGACTTGGAGAAGCAGCAGATTCAACTGAACCTTGACTTGGAGCTGGCCAGGACATAGCTGCAAAAGGTCAGAGACGGCGCCGCTGGTAAGACGAGTTTGTCGACTGGTCAGTTTTAGGCTTGAGTACTCTTCTGCTATTTCTGAATCAATCGTCATTTCTTTGCAGAAAAACTGAGAGAAGCTCTGGCGAAGAAGGATTAGGATTTGGCTGCTGTTCGTAAGGAGGCTGACGACAAGACCGCTCTGGCCGAACAGAAGCTGGCTTCGGTCGGCCAGTTAGAAGAAGAGAATACCAGGCTGAAGACCGCTCTGAATGACTCCAACAAGGAGTGCTCACGCTGGAAGAAGGCGAATCTCATCCAGGGCGAGAAAATGGAAGGCATTGCTCGCAGGAGGGATGATCTGGAGAGCTATCTGAGAAGTCTTGCCAAGAAGTTGGTCATCAACCTTGAAGGTGCACATTCTGTTTTGACTAATTTTTAGTGTCGACTCAGTGTACGAAAATTGACTTATTCTTGGATCGTGAATGCAGAGTTTTGCCAGAACTTTCAAGAGGAGACTGGGCGGATCGAACCAGGTTTGGATCCAATCAACTCTCCCATGAAAGATGAAACTACCATGAATCTGCTCCGTCTGGAATCTCGCATCGACAGTGCCGTGGACTACTTGGCTTGACTGAAGGTCGCCATGTCGCGGATTGACCCGGCACTCTGGCCAGAGGCTGTGCTCCAAAATGATCTTGAGTCCCTGATGACTCGACTAAATGAAATCCCAGACCGAGTGCAGCAGTGGAAGAAGTCTGCTGCTCGGTGTGGCGCTGACGTGGCTCTGTCTTTGGTTCGTGTCCACTGCAAGGAGGTGCGACAGGACAAACTGGCAGCAATCAAGGTCGCAACACCCAGAAGCATGACTTCCGAACCTTTATGGAGACTTTCATCGCTGCAGCCACTCGGATAGCCAACGGCGTCGACCTGGATGAGTTCGTCGAGCCTGCCAGCCCTCCTCCCGCGGAGTGAACAAACTCTTATGTCCCACCTTAAATTTGCCTCGGAATGCCGAGTGGTTTTTGTAACCGTTAAACTTTTTCGGGCTGCATGCCCGAGTACTTCGATCTGTGATCTGGAACCTTTAGAATTTACCTGAACTTGGTTTACCGTTGAATATCTTTATGAATCTCCTGCTGAGTGAACCCATTCTTCATTCAAGACAACTTTTGTATTCGCATCGCAGCTCCGAAGGAGAGGGAAGCAGTCAACCCATGTCTTGTATTTGTGGCGAAGCTCCCCAGGGGAAGGCGGCGGTCGACCCACACCCTGTGACTGTAGAGCGGGATGAATCGCGCATTGTATTTGTGGCGAAGCTCCCCAGGAGAAGGTGGTAGTCGACCTGCCCCTTGTCGTCCTTGAGGATTGAGATGTGTTTCGTACTTAGGTGAGTTCTGGACTGCAGCTAAGCCCCCGAGTGGGAGGATTGCTCTCCACTCGGTAGGATTTTTTCAAACTTAGGCGAGTGCCGGACTGCAGCTAAGTCTCTAAGTGAGAGAACTTAGGTGAGTACTAGACTGTAGCTAAGCCCCCAAGTGGTAGGATTCCTCTCCACTCGGTAGGATTTTTTCAAACTTAGGCGAGTGCCGGACTGCAGCTAAGTCTCTAAGTGAGAGAACTTAGGCGAGTACTGGACTGCAGCTAAGCCCCCGAGTGGGAGGATTGCTCTCCACTCGGTAGGATTTTTTCAAACTTAGGCGAGTGCCGGACTGCAGCTAAGTCTCCAGTGAGAGAACTTAGGCGAGTACTGGACTGTAGCTAAGCCCCCGAGTGGGAGGATTGCTCTCCACTCGGTGGGATTTTTTCAAACTTATGCGAGTGCCGGACTAAAGCTAAATCTCCAAGTGAGAGAACTTTAGGCGAGTACTGGACTGCAGCTAAGCCCCCGAGTGGGAGGATTGCTCTCCACTCGGTAGGATTTTTTCAAACTTAGGCGAGTGCCGGACTGCAGCAAAGTCTCCAGCGAGAGAACTTAGGCGAGTACTGGACTGCAGCTAAGCCCCCGAGTGGGAGGATTGCTCTCCACTCGGTAGGATTTTTTCAAACTTAGGCGAGTGCCGGACTGCAGCTAAGTCTCCAGTGAGAGAACTTAGGCGAGTACTGGACTGTAGCTAAGCCCCCGAGTGGGAGGATTGCTCTCCACTCGGTGGGATTTTTTCAAACTTATGCGAGTGCCGGACTACAGCTAAATCTCCAAGTGAGAGAACTTTAGGCGAGTACTGGACTGCAGCTAAGCCCCCGAGTGGGAGGATTTCTCTCCGCTCGGTAGGGTTTTTTCAAACTTAGGCGAAACAGATTCGCAGCTAAGCCCCCGAGTGGGAGGCTGGCTCGCCACTCGGTAGGAAACTGTTTTTACAAACTTAGGCGAAGCGGATTCGTAGCTAAGCCACCCACTGGGGGATTTCTTACGCAAACAAAAACAATAATAATCACTGGGAAAATTATAATGCTCTTGTCTTTGATAAATAAACTACAGGAGTTTTTCTTATTACATCTCATCCGAGTGAGAATTTAAGTATAAAAGGGGCGGAGTAGCTCCGCATTCCAGGCTCGTGGCTCATCAATCTGGCGATCGACATTGTAGAGGTGGTATGCTCCATTGTGGAGGACTCTGGTGACTATGAAGGGGCCTTCCCAAGTAGGAGCGAGCTTGTGTGGTTTCTGCTGATCCACTCGGAGGACTAAGTCTCCTTCTTAGAAGGCTCGGCTCTTCACGTTTCTGGCATGGAATCGACGCAAGTCTTGCTGATAGATGGTCGATCGAATCAAGGCCATTTCTCTTTCTTCTTCTAGGAGGTCGACTGCGTCCTGTCGGGCTTGTTCTGCTTCATCTTTTGAGTAGAGCTCGACTCTGGGAGCGTTGTGAAGCAGGTCACTCGGTAAGACTGCCTCGGCTCCGTAGACCAGAAAGAATGGGGTTCTTCTGGTCGATCAATTCGGGGTTGTCCTCAATCCCCAAAGGACTGATGGAAGCTCGTCGACCCATGCACCTGCTGCGTGCTTGAGATCGCGCATCAATCGGGTTTTCAGTCCTTTGAGAATTAGGCCGTTTTCCCTTTCTGCTTGCCCACTCGACTGGGGGTGAGCGACCGAAGCATAGTCGACACGAGTGCTCCGAGAGGCGCAAAAGGCCCTGAATTTGTCTGAATCGAAGTTTGACCCGTTGTTGGTGATGATGCTGTGTGGAACTCCATATCTGAATATCAACTCTCTGATGAAACTGATAGCGGTGCAAGCATCAAGATTCTTGATAGGCTTGGCTTCAATCCATTTGGTGAACTTGTCGACTGCTACCAGCACATGAGTGAAGCCGCTCCTGCCTGTTCTCAGTGGTCCAACCATGTCCAGCCCCCAAACAACGAAAGGCCAGACGAGTGGAATGGTTTTCAGGGCTAACGCGGGCTTGTGCGGTATATTGGAGTAATACTGACATCCTTCACATTTGTCGACTATCTCTTTTGCCATCTCATTGGCTCTTGGCCAGTAGAACCCCGCTCGGTATGCTTTAGCCACAATGGTCCGAGAGGACGCATGATGACCACAGGTCCCCGAGTGGATATTGTTAAGGATTATCTGACCTTCTTTTGGTGTAATACACTTCTGGCCGACCCCAGACGCGCTTTCTCTATATAACTGTCCCTTTATGAATGTAAAGGCCTTGGATCGACGGACGATCTGTCGAGCCTCTTCTTCGTCCTCTGGGAGTTCTTTCCTTAGGATGTACGCGATGTACGGTTCTGTCCAGACGGGAGTGATAACCAAGACTTCCATGATCAGGTCGACCACAGCTGGAACTTCAACTTCAGTCGGATCCGTGGCGCTTTTTGGTTGTGGGGCCTCTTCAGTGAAGGGATCCTCCTGGACTGATGGTGTGTGGATGTGTTCCAAAAACACATTGCTGGGAATGGCTTCTCTGTTGGAACCTATTTTTGCCAGATCATCAGCTGCTTGATTTTTCAGTTGGGGTATGTGATGAAGCTCTAACCCCTCGAATTTCTTCTCCAGCTTTCTCACTGCATTGCAATAACCGGTCATGGCTGGACTTCTGACGTCCCATTCCTTCATCACATGATTGACCACCAAATCTGAGTCGCCATAGACCATGAGGCGACGGACGCCGAGTGAAATGGCCATGCGCAATCCATATAAAAGTGCTTCGTATTCTGCCTCGTTGTTAGAGGAATCAAAGTGGATTTGAAGAACATATCTGAGTTTATCTCCTCTAGGGGAGACCAACACCACTCCGGCGCTGGAACCATTTAGCATCTTGGAACCGTCAAAGAACATGGTCCAATGCCTCCGAGTGAACCTGAGTCGGCAGTTGCTGTTCAATCCACTCGGCAATGAAATCCGTGATTGCCTGGGACTTGATAGCTTTCTTTGCCTCAAACTTGATATCTAGAGGAAGGAGTTCAATCACCCATTTTGCCACTCGACCAGTTGCGTCCCTGTTATGCAAGATCTCTGACAATGGAGCGTCACTGACGACTGTAATGGAATGATCAGAGAAGTAGTGGGCAACTTTCTTTGTGGTCATATAAATCCCATATACGAGCTTCTGATAATGAGGATATCTTTGCTTCGATGGGGTCAAGACTTCAGAAATATAATACACTGGGCGCTGAACTTTGATGGTTTTCCCTTCTTCTTCCCGCTCGATCGTAAGTACCATACTGACGACTTGTCCTGTGGCTGCAATGTAAAGCAGCAAAGGCTCCTTGCTGATTGGGGCAGCAAGCACCGGCTGGGTGGAGAGCAGAGCTTCGAGCTCTGCGAACGCTGTGTCAGCTTCAGGAGTCCACTTGAACTTGTCAGACTTCTTCATCAATCGGTAAAGAGGCAATGCCTTTTCACCGAGACGAGATATGAATCGACTTAGGGCGGCGAAGCAACCAGTAAGCTTCTGAACATCGTGCACTCGCACATGACTTTTCATTCGGAGTATAGTACCGACTTTTTCTGGATTGGCGTCGATTCCCCGTTCGGAAACGAGAAAACCGAGTAACTTCCCGCCAGGAACCCCGAATGTGCATTTTGATGGATTAAGCTTGATATCAAACCTTCTGAGGTTGGCAAAGGTTTTAGCAAGGTCAGTCAGCAGGTCGGAACCCTTCCGTGAATTGACCACAATATCATCCATGTACGCCTCCACATTCCGACTGATTTGGGTGAGCAAACACTTCTGAATCATCCTCATGAATGTGGCTCCGGCATTCTTGAGGCTGAATGGCATGGTAACATAACAGAAGCACCCGAATGGAGTGATGAAAGCTGTTTTGATCTTGTTAGACCCATACAGATGAATCTGATGGTACCCGGAATAGGCGTCTAAAAAAGACAGTCGCTTAAATCCCGCAGTCGAGTCGGCTATCTGGTCGATGCGGGGGAGAGGAAAATGATCTTTCGGGCAAGCCCGATTGATATGTTTAAAGTCAATGCACATGCGAAGTGACTTGTCCTTCTTGGGGACCATGACAACATTGGCGAGCCACTCGGAGTGGTAGATTTCTCGGATGAACTCCGCCGCTAAGAGCCAAGCCACCTCTTCGCCAATGGCCTTTCTCTTCTGGACGGCGGACCGCCGGAGATGTTCCTTGACAGGTTTTACTTTTGAGTCGACTCTTAGGCGGTGCTCAGCCAGCTCCCTGGGAACACCCGGCATGTCAAAGGGCTTACATGCAAAAATGTCCCAGTTCTCACGGAGGAACTGGATGAGCGCTTCTTCCTATTTGGAGTCGAGTGTTGTCGAGATATGAGTTGGAGCAGCGCTGGGGTCGGTCGGGTGGATGTGAGCTGTCTTCGTATCGCCAGTTGACTGAAAAGCTGACTCTGTAGCGGGCTTCTTGGCTCGCAACAAATCACTCGGGTCTGCAGTCTTCTGGTATTCCTGCAACTCCACTGCCATCTGAGCATCGGAGATCTTCGAACCTTTCTGAAAACATTCTTCCGCTTTCTTCCGATTGCCCGTAATAGTGATCACACCTTTGGGGCCAGGCATCTTCAATTTGAGTTACACATAACACGGTCGGGCCATGAAGCATGCATAAGCCGGCCTGCCCAAAATAGCGTGGTAGGCACTCTGGAAGTCTACCACTTCAAATGTCAACTTCTCTTTGCGGTAATTCTTGGAATCACCAAAAACCACATCTAGAGCAACCTGGCCGAGTGATTCAGCCTTCTTCCCAGGAATGACCCCATGGAAACTCATGTTGCTGGCACTGAGTCTGGACATCGGAATGCCCATCCCTTTCAACGTCTCAGCGTACAATATGTTCAAACCACTGCCACCATCCATCATGACTTTCGTCAGTCGAGTGCCTTCAAAAACTGGGTCGACCACCAAGGCTTGCCTCCCAGGGGTGGCGATGTGCGTTGGGTGGTCAGACTGGTCGAATGTTATGGCAGTCTGAGACCATTTCAAATAACTTGGTGTCGCCGGAGCAACCATATTCACCTCTCGGTTAATAACTTTCAGTCGACTTTCGCTTTCAACATCGGCAAAAATCATCAGAGTGGAATTGACCTGAGGGTATCCGTCGTCACTGTCTTCTTTGTCCTCGACCTTGTCCGACTCCTTTTCCATGCCTTTGGGCTGCTTGCCCTAGAACTGCTGGATCAAGAGTCGACACTGTCAAGTGGTATGTTTTGGGTAAATGAAATTACCCTCTTCATCTTTCTTTGTGTGGACGAGACATGGTAAGTCCAACACATCATTTCCATCCTGGTCTTTAACCTTTTTGGGGTTCCAAGGTCCTTTAGGTTTCCCTTTAAACTTTCCTTGGGTTAAAGCCAAGGCTTCCCCGGGAGCTGCTGGCTCGGCTTTCCGCTTCTATTTCCGATTGGAATTTCCTCCGGTTTCTTGGGCGACTGACTTGAGCTTGCCACTCCTGAGTCAATCCTCATCTTCACCATTAGCGTACTTGGTGGCAATCTCCATCATCCGATTCAGGGACATATCTCCGGTTTAACCGAATTTCAAATTCAGTTCTCTGTACTTGACGCCTTCCTTGAAGGCACAAACTGCTTGGTGGTCAGGCACATTCTCCACCGAGTGATTTAACGTGATCCACCTCTGGATGTAATCCCTCAAAGTTTCATTCGGCTTCTGTACGCAAGACCGCAGTTCCGTCAGCCCTGCCGGTCGCTTGCACGTGCCTTCAAATGTGGTGACGAACACTCGGGAGAGATCCTCCCAAGTGTAAATGCTGCTAGGTGCTAACTGGTTCAACCACGCTCTGGCCGAGCCCTCCAACATGAGAGGCGGGTGCTTCATGGCCACTTCATCATTGCCGCCGCCAATCTGGACGGCCACTCGGTAGTCCTCAAGCCAATTATCGGGTTTGGACTCGCCAGTGAACTTACCGACTCCAGTCGCCAACCTGAAGTAGGGAGGAATCACAGCGGCCCTGATGGCTCTACTAAAGCACTCTGGCCCCGAAACATGTACTCTGCTGCCGGTAGGTGCATCTCTGTCGTGACCTTCTCGGTGAGCCCTGTTCCTGTCGACCAAACCCTGGACAAGGATGGATCTCGCATCAAAGCCTGGCCCTCTGGGGGTCGACTGGAATCCTTCGCCCACCACTATGAGGGCACCTGTCATCCTGCTGGCGAGGCACATACGACCCGCTCCTCGAGGGAGGCGTGGGCACTCAATGTCGACCATCACGATCGACTCGGTGATCATACTGCTCATGGTTCCCACACTGGTCACGCCGGTCTCCACGTCCCTCATGACTTGGGGGCGATCCCGGGTTGTGAGCCGACTAGACCGTGTCCGCGGCAACGGATCTGCTGTGAATCCTGTTCCGCGACTGAGAAACAGCAGAATTCTAATCTCCTGCTGCCCGGAGTAACGCTCTGATCTGCAGTAAGCCTCTGCCAGCCTCGGACTAGGAAGGCTGTATTGACTCCGCTATACGGGCCGCAGCTGCTAAATTCTGAATCGGAGTTCGATATACCTGCGGGGGCGGGAAGAGCTGACGTCGACTGGATTCGGGAACCCGTTGTCGTGCATGCTCGTCGAGTGCTCGCTGGAGGTTCTCCAGTCGAGTGCGCTCGGCCAAGTTTGCCAGGCGCGCGTCCTCCAAGGCGTGAGCCTCGGGGGTTTCTCCAACGATAGGAGTTTGCAGTGCATCCATGTTCCGGCGGTGAAGTTCTTCTCTCTGCAGCGACGTGAGAGGCTCGGGAAGATACTCCTCATGGAAACACGATGGGTCGCCTCCACTCGCGCCTCCGTCAGTGCGGGGAAAACCGGGAGGACTGGGTGGTCCATCGACCATCAGAACCTCCGCCGCCGGATCGCTGGTGTGGCACTCGGATGCGGTCTCTGCGGAGCCAGTCGACAGGTCGAACAGGCCGTAGAGGGATTCGTCGGGCTCGATCGCCGTGACTTGAGGGGTGGCCGACTGACGTGCCACCGCGTGCCTCACCAGCCGCTGAAGTCTCGACCGATCGGAGCGCTTGCGCCGGCGGGAAACGGGGAGGGAGGACAACACAGGAGCCGACCGGTAGGGGGTCGACGGTTGCTGCAGGAGAACGCCGCGGACGCATGCCATAAAATGCGTTGCCCCGCGAGCACGGAGTGCGTCCACGTCGAGTGGAGCCTCCTGGAGCCAAGCAGAGTCGTCGACGATGAACGTGAGCGCGCCGAGACGGATCTCGCGGCCCTCCACCGAAAATCCACCGAAAACCATGATGATTCGGGTCGGAAAAGGTCGCAACTCCTCCAACAAACGCTAAAACACCTGCCCCACGGTGGGCGCCAACTGTCGTGGTTCTAAGTCTGACAGTAGTGTAGGGGGGTAAGTATGGAGAGGCAAGATCTTAGCTATGGAGAAGTTGTAAGCACGCAAGGTTTACGAGTTCAGGCCCTTCTTAGAGGAAGTAATAGCCCTACGTCTCGGAGCCCGGAGGCGGTCGACTGGATTATGTGAGTATGAGTTACAGAGGTGTGAACCCTTGTCTCGGAGGAGGGGGGTGGCTTATATAGAGTGCGCCAGGACCCCGGCCAGCCCACGTTACAAAGGGTTCAATGTACATTAAGGCAGGGCGTTACTAGTAACGCTAGTAATAAAGTGCTATGATGACCATAAAAGCTACTTAATGACTGACCGTTAGCGTGCGGAGTGACTTTTGGTCTCCTGGCCGTCGAGTGGTTGGATCTTGGTCGAGTGATTGCTTCTTGGTCGAGTGTCTTCGAGTCTATCGAGTGGAACACCTCCAAGTCGATTGAAAGGTGATTTCTTCTAGAGATGTCTTTGGGTAGGGAAGTTAGGATAGGTCCATGACCCTACCCTAGGTACATAGCTTCATCAGCGTACTGTCGTACTCCTCCAGTGGAGTAGTACTCCATCATTGTTCGACTTCCCAAAGAGGCGAAGAGCCAAGCGCAGCCCGGACGCTCGTGTGGCAGTTTCATGTGTAGAGTAGTCTAGGGTAGCATGTACCGTGCATGTAAGCTTAAAATTGTTGGGGTCGGCTCCATGCTATGTGGCTGTCTCGAAGTTTTTTAAAAAATTTAAAATAGTCTTCTGGCCCTACCTGACACCCTGGTGATTGTAGTTTGCACGCTCATCTGGTCACGACAGGAATATATATTTTAATTTGTGTTTTTCAAAAAGGGGGGACTCCCTGGCCTCTGCATCAGAACGATGCATACGACCACACATATTTTAATTTGTGGTGGGTAAATGTTAGAGGTTGCAGCAAATATATTGTACACTGCGGGTCTTTCAGCCAAGTTTAGAGGTAAGCATGTGGGGCCAGTGCTATGATGTGTCGCGACAACTCGTACAACGAGGAGAAGCTTGATTTTACTACACGCCTTCTCCCTCACCCATGTGCGCGGTTGCTCGCAAACAAGGACAAGATTTTGCTTAGTAGTACTTCTACAACAAGCTATCCGTCCCGCTCGCAGTGGACGGACATGCAGCAGTGGGTTCGACATTGTAGAAGCAGTAGTAGTAACATCATTGTTCGTCTTCTCGAAGAGGCGAAGAGCCAAGCGCAAACCGAACGTTGCAATTGCGAACATTGGAGCACGCATATAGCCAGGCACTTGCATGAGAAAAAATTGCTATGTGAGCCCACTATTGTACTAGTATGTACAACTACTTGCTCGTATAGCCCTGTAAACCAGAAAGGAGTATTTGCCCTTCTAGAGATTTCAACAAGTGACTAGACTACACCGAGACGGAGTACATATGGAGCAAAATGAGTGAATCTGCACCGTAAATAAATACGTACTAGTTCTATCGTTTTCCTCTCCGAGGTGCACAATATTGAGTATACTGACTAGTCTCTTTTTGACATGCATTTATGTTTTTTTACACAGTACAGACGCAAGCGCTCATATACACGCGCATACACCCACCCCTATGAACGCACACACGCACGACACTATCATCTTGAAATTTACGAAGTCACCATAGGCACCTCGTCGTCGACGGGTCCATAGGTGCTTGAATGACAAGGAGGAAGAGGGTAGAGGTTCCCGAGACGTTGAACGGTCAATAATGCATCCTCAATTACATGCAGAGAGAATTGAAAGCACAAGTGCTCCCTAGGTGGTTTTGACAATTGATGACAACATATCTCTTGTTGGACTAACACTTCTATCTAGCATGTTTCAGATAAGTTCAACAATGGAGTGGCATGGACTAAAGGTTGTGGGAACTCCTTCAAGATGCTAAGGACAAGGGATTGGCTAAAGCTTCAAGCTCAAGACCCTTCACTTTTACATTTTAGTGATCCAAGATCACATTGAGTCCATAGGAAAAGCCAATACTATCAAGGAGGGATGAGGTGTTGCTTAATGAGCCTCTTGCTTCATGTGCTTAATGATATGCTCCAAAATCCTCAACTACTTTCCCATATCCACATATGACCTAAACCCTAAGCCAAACTCGGTCCTACCGATTCTTCCTATCTGGCGCCACCGAGTTTCACTTGTCATAAGCCACTGCCAAACCCTAATCAGCTCGGTCTCACCGATGATATCTCGGTCTCACCGAGATGGGCTTGCAAACTCTCTGTTACCCATTGCAATATTCTCGGTCCCACCGAGATATGCAATCGGTCCCACCGAGTTTGCTTGACCAAATCTTAGTTTCACTTATTACCCAAATCGGTCCCACCGAGTTTGAGTAATCAGTCAAACCGAGTTTTGTATTTACCCTAACCCTAGCACATCGGTCCCACCGAGTTAATCCAGTCGGTCCCATCGAAATCACTAACGGTCACTAGGTTTACATTTTCGGTCCGACCGAGTTTATTGATTCGGTCCCACCGAGATTGGAAAACTGTGTAATGGTTGGATTTTGTCTGGAGGCTATATATACCCCTCCACCTCCTTCTCATTCGATGAGAGAGCCATCAGAACAGACACATCATTCCAACTCATATGTTCTGATAGAGAACCACCTACTCATGTGTTGAGACCAAGACATTCCATTCCTACCATATGAATCTTGATCTCTAGCCTTCCCAAGTTGCTTTCTACTCAAATCTTCTTTCCACCAAATCCAAATCCTATGAGAGAGAGTTGAGTGTTGGGGAGACTATCATTTGAAGCACAAGAGCAAGGAGTTCATTACCTACACACCATTTGTTACTTCTTGGAGAGTGGTGTCTCCTAGATTGGCTAGGTGTCACTTGGGAGCCTCCGACAAGATTGTGGAGTTGAACCAAGGAGTTTGTAAGGGCAAGGAGATCGCCTACTTCGTGAAGATCTACCGCTAGTGAGGCAAGTCCTTCGTGGGCGATGGCCATGGTGGGATAGACAAGGTTGCTTCTTCGTGGACCCTTTGTGGGTGGTTGCTTCTTCGTGGACCCTTCGTCGGCGGAGCCCTTCGTGGACTCGCGCAACCGTTGCCCTTGGGTGGAGCCCTGTGTGTACTCGCGCAACCGTTACCCTTCGTGGGTTGAAGTCTCCATCAACGTGGATGTAGGATAGCACCACCTATCCGAACCACGGGAAAAACATCCGTGTCTCCAATTGCGTTCGATCTCTCCAAATCCTTCCCTTTACATTCTTGCAAGTTGCATGCTTTACATTCCACTTCTCATATACTCTTTGCATGCTTGCTTGATATGTATTGTGTGTATTGAAATTGTGCCTAAACTCCACTTGAACCAACAAAGATTAAAAATTGCAACTTTAGCACGAAGTGTCTAATCCCCCCCTTTAGACACATCTACTTCTAGATCCTACAATTGGTATCAGAGCTTTGGTCTCCATTGCCTTGGTTTAATCACCATTGGAGGAAGATGGATGTGTCTACTCTAGGGAGTCTTAGACATAGAGTGCCCATTCTTGATGGAAAGTATTTTCATGAGTGGAAAAATGAGATGCTTGTAATCTTCAATCAATATCATTTGAACAAGTATATTGCTAGCCCTTGTGCACCCCATATTGATCCCTTGCATCCTACCCTAGACGAAGATATTGACATGATTCGCAATCTTAGAACTATTGAGCTCATCATTAGAGGATTGCCCAAAGATTTGATTTCTAGTTTGCCTACTCAAAATTGCGCCTATACTATATGGAAATTTCTTGAGGAACGGTTTCCCAATCACTCCCTGAAAACTTTGGATGAAATTCTCCATAAATCTATTGCCTTGAGTAAGATGAACTCTAGTGATCCTAGTTTTGGTAAATGTCTTCTTGAACTTGCCAATCTTAAGCATGCTAAAGGAGATGTTGGAATCATTAATGATATCATACTCAAAGCTATAAGAATTCATAAAATTAACCACTTTGATCATTTATCTAATGAATTACCCTCTCTAGGAAATGATGAGTCACAAGATCATGATGAACATGAGTATTATGATGATGATGATAGTGACTCCGATCTTGATAATGCAATGAGACATTTTGGTCTTATGGCAAATCTTCGGGGATATGAATCAGGAGGAAATGAATGGGTTCTTGATAGTGGATGCACTGATCATATGACCGGAGATGAAGAGATGTTCCGTGAACTTGCTGAAAACAACGGCCCTCGAAAATATATCACCTTTGGTGATAATTCAAAGGGTAAAGTGGTTGGACTTGGTAAGGTAGCCATCTCACATGATAGTTCCATTCAAAATGTCATGCTCGTTGAATCTCTTGGCTATAACTTACTTTCAGTATCTAGACTTGCTGATTTCGGTTTGAACGTCCTATTTACTGAGGTAGATTGCCAAGTATTTCGTTGAGACAATCATAAAATGGTCTTTACGGGTATGCGTAGAGGTGATCTTTACATTGTCGATTTCTCTAAAAAGGCACAACCTAAAACTTGCTTTGTTGCTAAATCCTCAAAAGGCTGGTTATGGCATAGACGACTAGGTCACGTTGGCATGAGAAACCTTGACAAGCTTATTAAAGGAAATCATATCCTTGGAGTTAACGATGTCATATTTGATAAGGATAGACTTTGCAGTGCTTGTGAAGCAGGTAAACAGGTTGGAGGAAGACATCCCGTGAAGAACATCATGACCACAAGGAGGCCACTCGAGCTGCTTCACATGGATCTTTTTGGTCCCAATGCCTACAAGAGTCTCGGTGGAAATTCTTTTGGTCTAGTTATAGTTGATGATTTTTCAAGATTTACGTGGGTGTTCTTTCTTAATGACAAGTCGCAGGTTCAGAAGATCTTCAGAAACTTCGCTAGGAAAGCCCAAAATCAGTTTGATGTGAAGATCAAGAAGGTTCAGAGTGACAACGGAACGGAGTTCAAGAATGCAAATGTGGACACCTTTCTTGACGAAGAAGGGATTTCACACGAGTTCTCGGCTACATACACACCTCAACAAAATGGAGTTGTTGAGAGGAAGAACCGGACGCTCATCGAAATGGCAAGAACAATGCTTGATGAATACAAGACGGCAAAGCACTTTTGGGCAGAAGCAGTTGAGACAGCTTGTCACGCAACAAATCGCTTATATCTTCACAAGCTACTCGGCAAGACGGCATACGAGCTCCTCACCGGTAACAAGCCTCAAGTTGGATACTTTCGAGTATTCAGCTCAAAGTGCTACATTCTTGATAAGCATCGTCGTTCAAAGTTTGCTCCTAAATCTCATGAAGGTTTTCTACTTGGTTATGGATCAAACTCTCACACTTACCGTGTCTACAACAATTTCACCCGAAAGGTTGAAGAGACGGTAGATGTGAAGTTTGATGAATCTAATGGCTCGCAAGTAGAGCAATTGCCAATTGATGTAGGAGACAAAGACCCCTCAGAAGCAATTCAAGACTTGTCTATTGGAAAAATTCGTCCAACAGAGGTGAAGGAGAGTACTTCATCCGTACAAGTGGAAGCTTCTACTTCACGACAAGGTGAACCAAGAATCGACACGGAAGCATCCACAAGTGGGCCACACCAAGATGAAGAAAACGAGGAAGTACGTCAAGATGAACATCAACAACCTCCTTCTCCACCACGACAAGAGAACGACGACGTCAACAAGGAAGAAGGCCAAGAAGAAGAACAAGATGAAGAAGATGCTCAACAAAGACCCAAGCAAAAGCTCTCACGAGTTCGAGCAAGAATTGCCAAAGATCATCCCGTCGAGCAAATCCTCAATGATATACATACCGGGAGAATAACTCGCTCAAAAACTCGTTTAGCTAACTTTTGTGAAAACTATTCATTCATCTCAAGCATTGAACCAATGAAGGTTGAAGAAGCATTGGAAGATCCGGATTGGATAAACGCTATGCATGAAGAGCTACATAATTTTGAGAGAAACCAAGTTTGGACATTGGTTGAGAAGCCCGACAACAACCACAACATCATTGGTACCAAATGGGTGTTTCGCAATAAGCAAGAGGAAGATGGACAAGTGGTTTGCAACAAAGCACGTCTCGTCGCCCAAGGATACACACAAGTCGAAGGTATGGACTATGGTGAGACGTATGCTCCCGTTGCTAGACTTGAGTCCATTCGCATCTTACTTGCCTATGCTAATCACCATAATATCACCTTGTACCAAATGGACATTAAAAGTGCTTTTCTAAATGGAGAAATAGAGGAGGAAGTTTATGTCAAACAACCTCCCGGCTTTGTCAATCCTAAGAAACCAAATCATGTTTACAAACTTCACAAAGCTCTTTATGGTCTTAAACAAGCTCCTAGAGCATGGTATAAATGCTTGACCAAGTTCCTTACTACAAGTGGTTTTGAAATTGGTAAAATTGATTCTACTCTTTTTACTAAAAGGGTTAATGGAGAACTATTTGTATGCCAAATTTATGTTGATGACATCATATTTGGTTCAACTAACCCTCTCTTTAGTGAAAAGTTTGGAAAGCTAATGTCAAAGAAGTTTGAGATGTCTATGATGAGTGAACTCAAATTCTTTCTCGGGTTGCAAATCAAACAAACTAAGGAAGGTACATTTGTCTCTCAAACAAAGTACACCAAGGACTTATTCAAGAAGTTCAATATGCAAGAATGCAAAGGCATGTCTACACCCATGCCTACTAGTGGACATAATGATTTGACCAAAGATGGTGAACCTGTTGATCAAAAGGTTTATCGCTCTATGATTGGTTCATTGTTATACCTATGTGCTTCACGTCCCGATATTATGCTAAGTGTGTGCATGTGTGCACGATATCAAGCTGCTCCTAAAGATTGTCATCTTAAGGCTGTGAAAAGGATAGTGAGATATTTAATCCATACACCAAATTTTGGCATTTGGTATCCTAAGAGGTCTTCTTTTGATCTTGTTGGCTATTCCGACTCAGATTATGCCGGAGACAAGGTTGATAGAAAGTCCACTTCGGGTACTTGTCAATTTCTTGGTAGATCTCTTGTGTCTTTGTCTTCCAAGAAACAAAACTCGGTATCCTTATCCACCGCCGAAGCGGAATACATTGCCGCTGGTTCATGTTGTGCTCAATTACTTTGGATGACCCAAACTCTTAAAGATTATGGGATTTATGTGAAACATGTTCCACTGCTCTGTGACAATGAAAGTGCTATCAAAATTGGTCATAATCCTGTACAACATTCTCGAACTAAGCATATTGAAGTTCGTCATCATTTCATTCGAGATCATGTTGCTAAGGGTGACATCAATCTTAAGCATGTTCGCACCGATAAGCAATTAGCGGATATATTCACTAAACCGCTTGATGAGAAAGTGTTTTGCAGGTTGAGAGGAGAATTGAACATCATTGATGCTTCGAACTTGGAGTAGAAACTCCATTGGCTACATGCAAGACATGAGCTTATAACTAATCCATGATGTATCTCTTATGATAACTATCTTATGTCTTGGATATATTTGGACCTTGCATGTTGTCTAACCCATGTAGGTGCTTGGTTGAATTTAATTCCATAAGATTGCGACTCACTCACATCTTGAGCAATCTCTACAAGACCAAGACTCTACACAATAGTGGTTGAAGACAAGGAAGCACAAAACCATTCAAACATATCCTTTGACAAACTCTATGTTAAGCTTCATGATTGTCATTTTTGGATACACAAGTGCTCTTCCTTGCAAGAACTAACCCATGTAGGTAGATGAACTCAAACTCCAAGTGGTGCTCCCAACTCTTGATGAACTACATCAACCCTGAGCACCCACACAAGTTCAACTACATGAGCAAGAACCACATCACCACCCAAGGTATGTCATTCCATCTTAGAGAAGCTTTACTCCAAGACATGAGTCAAAGCAACTCAACAAGATGTGAATACATCAAGATGCTTAAACGAAAAATGGTAACCCCATTTTGAGCTTAAACGATGAGTATGACCTATGATCAAGTGTCCTCACTTGACTCCTAAGTCAATATACTCTAACATAGGTGACTACGTCACCGCCCAATTCTAGATGAAGTTCTCTTGTATCCTTTTCTGAGTTATTGCATTTGTTCCTTGCATATTTGTTTCCTTCTCTCTCAAACAAAAAAAACAACAAAAAAACTTCATCTAGAAACTTTAACTTTTTCTGTTTGTTTTTGTTCTGCATATTTCTGCATCAAATTTCTTGCAAATCCTTCAGCTAATTCATTGCAAATCTTTGTGAGATCTTACTTGACTAGTGAGCTGAGGTGACAAGTGTTTTTTTCTCTGCGTAAACTCGGTTTCACCGACTTGCAAATTTCGGTCCAACCGAATCTTTTCGGTACCACCGAAATGTGCCACTCGGTGCCACCGACTTTTTAATCAGAAAACCATTTTGCCACTTGTTCTACATTTCTTCTGATCCAGCTCCACTCAATGAATCTTGTCCTCCACAAGCATCACAATTTTATCCTCTGCTTTGTGCTGAATCTCAAGGACCAAACCTATTCGACGGATTCCAGGAAAAACCTTCTTGGAAATTGATGTCAAAGGGGGAGAGAGAGATCACATCAAAGCTTGTAGAAAAGAGAGATCACACCAAGAGAAAAAAAGTATTAAGGGGGAGAGAGAGATCTCCAGGGAGAGAAAAATACTCAAGGATCCCAGATGCTTGATGTTCAAGAGGAGAGATGCCACATGTCTTTTTGGGGGAAAGACATGTTCATATGAACTCATTTGAATTAAGTTCTATTCAGCTCTGATTTTCTGTTTCCTATCTTCTCCCAATATCCCATGTAAGATTCAGGGGGAGCAAGACACCTAAGGGAAAAGAAATCAGCCAAATTCATTGCATATCTTTATTCTTGGGGACATGTTGAATCCAATGTTATCACTCTCTACATGTCATCCCAGTCTTGGCATTCTTGTGGTTTCTTTTGTTTGCTCTGGCTAGTGGACGTACCTGTGTTATCTAACCTTATTTGCAGGTTCATTCCATCCTAAGCCAACTTGAGACCACAAGGTAAGTATATGCATCAAAATCATGAGTATGAGGAGTTCTTGCTTATGTACATACTGTTTGCAAGAAGGACTCATGAGCATGAAGGTATTTTCCTTAATAATCTTTTGCTCTGATGCATATGGCCAAGATACATGTAACACATTGCCTACTCTGTCATGATTATGCTCTCACATGCCTCTATATTTCATATTTACATGAGTGCATACATGTAGGGGGAGCCTATGCTTGCTACATGTTCTTCCAAAGCTTTACTTGCTGTTCTGTATATCTTTATCTAAAGCTTTAATGTATGTTGCCATCAATTACCAAAAAGGGGGGGGATTGAAAGCACAAGTGCTCCCTAGGTGGTTTTGATAATTGATGACAACATATCTCTTGTTGGACTAACACTTCTATCTAGCATGTTTCAGATAAGTTCAACAATGGAGTGGCATGGACTAAAGGTTGTGGGAACTCCTTCAAGATGCTAAGGACAAGGGATTGGCTAAAGCTTCAAGCTCAAGACCCTTCACTTTTACATTTTAGTGATCCAAGATCACATTGAGTCCATAGGAAAAGCCAATACTATCAAGGAGGAATGAGGTGTTGCTTAATGAGCCTCTTGCTTCATGTGCTTAATGATATGCTCCAAAATCCTCAACTACTTTCCCATATCCACATATGACCTAAACCCTAAGCCAAACTCGGTCCTACCGATTCTTCCTATCCGGCGCCACCGAGTTTCACTTGTCATAAGCCACTGCCAAACCCTAATCAGCTCGGTCTCACCGATGGTATCTCGGTCTCACCGAGATGGGCTTGCAAACTCTCTGTTACCCATTGCAATATTCTCGGTCCCACCGAGATATGCAATCGGTCCCACCGAGTTTGCTTGACCAAATCTCAGTTTCACTTATTACCCAAATCGGTCCCACCGAGTTTGAGTAATCGGTCAAACCGAGTTTTGGATTTACCCTAACCCTAGAACATCGGTCCCACCGAGTTGATCCAGTCGGTCCCACCGAAATCACTAACAGTCACTAGGTTTACATTTTCGGTCCGACCGAGTTTATTGATTCGGTCCCACTGAGATTGGAAAACTGTGTAACTGTTGGATTTTGTGTGGAGGCTATATATACCCCTCCACCTCCTTCTCATTCGATGAGAGAGCCATCAGAACACACACATCATTCCAACTCATATGTTCTGAGAGAGAGAACCACCTACTCATGTGTTGAGACCAAGACATTCCATTCCTACCATATGAATCTTGATCTCTAGCCTTCCCAAGTTGCTTTCTACTCAAATCTTCTTTCCACCAAATCCAAATCCTATGAGAGAGAGTTGAGTGTTGGGGAGACTATCATTTGAAGCACAAGAGCAAGGAGTTCATTACCTACACACCATTTGTTACTTCTTGGAGAGTGGTGTCTCCTAGATTGGCTAGGTGTCACTTGGGAGCCTCCGACAAGATTGTGGAGTTGAACCAAGGAGTTTGTAAGGGCAAGGAGATCGCCTACTTCGTGAAGATCTACCGCTAGTGAGGCAAGTCCTTCGTGGGCGATGGCCATGGTGGGATAGACAAGGTTGCTTCTTCGTGGACCCTTTGTGGGTGGTTGCTTCTTCGTGGACCCTTCGTGGGTGGAGCCCTTCATGGACTCGCGCAACCGTTGCCCTTGGGTGGAGCCCTGTGTGGACTCGCGCAACCGTTACCCTTCGTGGGTTGAAGTCTCCATCAACGTGGATGTAGGATAGCACCACCTATCCGAACCACGGGAAAAACATCGGTGTCTCCAATTGCGTTCGATCTCTCCAAATCCTTCCCTTTACATTCTTGCAAGTTGCATGCTTTACATTCCGCTGCTCATATACTCTTTGCATGCTTGCTTGATATGTATTGTGTGTATTGAAATTGTGCCTAAACTCCACTTGAACCGAAAAAGATTAAAAATTGCAACTTTAGCACGAAGTGTCTAATCCCCCCCTTTAGACACATCTACTTCTAGATCCTACAAGAATTAATTGGAGAAGCAGAATAGAGCCAGATCGATGTGAATGCAACATAGTTTGGACTCTCATATAATAAAGGCGCCCCACAACTCCAATCCATCTACTCCCAAGTCTCTGCGCAACACTGCTCACTCCAATCCAAGACCAAGTGACCAGAAGCCATAAGCACCTATGGAGGCGATGGACGCGAGCGGCGGTCGGCTGTGCCAAATCATCCAAGGCGCCGGCCTGCGGCCCCGCACCATGCAGCGTTTCCAGACGGTGCTGGTGACCGCAGGCATCGTTCACGCGGTCATCGCCACCGAGGGAGGAAACCCACAGCTGCCGGAGGGGCCCGATCCTCTGCCCGTGCCGTTCTCTCCGACACAGCGCCGGCACGGGAGGTCCTCCGACCCTTCTTCCTCCCTGCCGTATTGTCCACAGATCCGACCTGCCGCCGCCGACATCCCGGCGACCCTCAGGTATAAGTTCTTCGAAAGCGGCCTTACTCTACTGCCCCAGCTCCCCACGTGTCTGCATGTGCATCTTTTTCTACTCCTATCAGCTCTTCCAAAGCCACCTAATTTTTAGTATTATTAGAGTTAAAGCTACTTCATGCATTCGAATCTAGGGCTTTGTTCAAACAATAAAGAAAGAGGGGAAAGTTGTAGCATGAATCTAGTACTTGATTCAAAGAGGAAATAATATGGTGAAAGTAGTAGAGACCGGATACCCAACCGGTCTCTTGGTTGAAAAGGGAAATAATGGGAAAACGCAGTACAAACTAGATAAGGAACAGATCTATTATTGGTTGAAAAATGGATAGAAAGTGGTGGCTGGTGGACAAGTCAATAGAGTATGTCCAGGATTAGATTTGCTGCCATCACATAGTAAAAGGTCTCCAGGATTAGATTTGCTGCCCTCACATAGTAAAAGGTCTCAGGATTAGATTTGCTGCCCTCACATAGTAAAAGGTCTCAGGATTAGATTTGCTGCCCTCACATAGTAAAAGGTCTCCAGGATTACATTTGCTGCCCTCACATAGTAAAAGGTCTCTAGGATTAGATTTGCTGCCCTCTGATAACCCACAAGTATAGGGGGTCGCAACAGCTTTCGAGGGTATAGTATTCAACCCAAATTTATTGATTCGACACAAGGGAAGCCAAAGAATATTCTCAAGTATTAGCAGTTGAGTTGTCAATTCAACCACACCTGGAAACTTAGTATTTACAGCAAAGCGTTTAGTAGCGAAGTAATATGATAGTGATGGTAACGGTAACAAAAGAGTAACTAAAGCAAAGTAATGTTTTTGGTATTTTGTAGTGATTGTAACAATAGCAACGGGAAAGTAAATAAGCGTAAACCAATATAAGGAAAGCTCGTAGGCATCGGATCAGTGATGGATAATTATGCCGGATGTGGTTTCATCATGTAACAGTCATAACATAGGGTGACACAGAACTAGCTCCAATTCATGAATGTAATGTAGGCATGTATTTCGAATATAGTCATACGTGCTTATGGAAAAGAACTTGCATGACATCTTTTGTCCTACCCTCCCGTGGCAGCGGGGTCTTAATGGAAACTAAGGGATATTAAGGCCTCCTTTTAATGGAGAACCAGAACAAAGCATTAGCACATAATGAATACATGAAAACTACGGTCATCACGAGTAAGTGTCCCGATTATTGTCACTTCGGGGTTAACGGATCATAACACATAATAGGTGACTATAGACTTGCAAGATAGGATCAAGAACTCTCATATATTGATGAAAACATAATAGATTCAGATCTGAAATCATGGCACTCGGGCCCTAGTGACAAGCATTAAGCATAGCAAAGTCATAGCAACATCAATCTCAGAACATAGTGGATACTGGGGATCAAACCCTAACAAAACTAACTCGATTACATGATAAATCTCATATAACCCATCACCATCCAGCAAGCCTATGATGGAATTACTCACGCACGGCGGTGAGCATCATGAAATTGGTGATGGAGGATGGTTGATGATGACGACGGCGATGAATCCCCCTCTCCGGAGCCCCGAACGGACTCCAGATCAGCCCTCCCGAGAGGTTTTAGGGCTTGGCGGCGGCTCCGTATCGTAAAACGCGATGAATTCTTCTCTCCTATTTTTTTCTCCCTGAAAGCAGATATATAGAGTTGGAGTTGGAGTCGGGAGGTCTCCAGGGGGCCCATGAGGTAGGGGGCGCGCCCTAGGGGGGGACGCCCCCCACCCTCGTGGACAGGGTGTGGGCCCCCTGGTCTTCATCTTTGGCGAGGATTTTATTATTATTTATTGTAAGATATTCCGTGGAGTTTCAGGTCATTCCGAGAACTTTTGTTTTCTGCACATAAAACAACATCATGGCAGTTCTGCTGAAAACAGCGTCAGTCCGGGTTAGTTCCATTCAAATCATACAAGTTAGAGTCCAAAACAAGGGCAAAAGTGTTTGGAAAAGTAGATACGACGGAGACGTATCACCCTCACATAGTACAAGGTCTCCAGGAATAGGTTTGCTGCCCTCACATAGCATGAACCAACTTGGCATCACCACTTTATGCCTCCTTGTAGGTACATTGTGCTGATGCGTCCACTGTCGCATGTCCTTATACCAACCTTTTGCTGTTGTTAATGTAAGGGCGCATGTAAAATGAAGCGATCACACTGTTACCTTAGCGACATGTCTAACCAGTGTTATTGTTAATCTAATGCCTGCAGTGATAAGATGCAATTAAACTGTGTTAGAAATGGCACTCCTGCTATTTTCCCCAGTATGATAAGTAAGTTGCTCCTTTACGCTGCTGAGTGTCCTGGTGTCCCCACGGTCCCATGCCCTTAAACCAACTCTTTAGCTGCTGTTGATTTACTCTGTCTGGTAAACAAGCAATGCCACCATTAAAGTAATCCCATAATTGAGGAATCTCATTGTTGATCGTAATGCTTCTGGTAACATGAAGCATTGCTGATATTTTCAAATTTCTATTGTCCTTGCGTGATTGCCATGAACATAATTAATAAGCTTCTTTTCATTTTGTATATGTTTCGTATATTCTTATTGAGCAGCAACTGTTTACTTTCTATCTTTTTGTGCGGATAGGGATATCCATTTCACCTTGTTGCTATTGTGAACTTTTGGTGAACTGCACAAAACACTTTTTTTTGGAATGAGTGTCTTGTGTAGTTCAACTAAAATGTCACGTTGGCAACATCTCTCAATTTTGGTGGAACTACACAAAATGGTGATTGGAGTTTCCAAAATCTCCGTCAAGTTCTGCTGGTAATCTCGTGCAACATTTTATTATCCTTTGCAAGATGGAGCCGTCACTGTCACCACAATGGCACTTTATTTTAGTGGAACTGCACAAAAGGATAAGAAAATTATAGTTGCACCTTACATGAGCCGGACAGCCAACCTTAATGTTCCTCAATTTTAGTGCAACTACTAAAGAAGAACCTGCCAGCTCACAAGAGCAAGTACTTCTTGCTAGCTGAATGATGCAATCTTTGCTTCATTTTAGGTGAGCTGCTGAAAAAGGCGCATGAATTGAATCATGGAACTCCATATAGACCTCATCCAAGTAGAGCTGGAGGTTGAGTTCAAGGAGGCCGCTATTAAAGCGAAATCATACTCTCCTGTCTCCTTGTTTGTGCTGTGCAAACATACTGTGCAAACAGGAATACTCAACTACAGATGTTGTGACGGTCAAGAGCATTCGCTAAGTTCTTCGATTGTATGACATGGCTAGACAAGATGGATTTAATCCCGGTATTCACTTTATCAAAAGGCTCTAATGGGTTGGTTCTGAATCTTGCAAGCTGGGAATCAGTGAGATGTGTAGGCATCTTTGTTGTACTTATTATTTGAATCCTATTTGTTGGTTCTGAATCTTGCAAGCTGGGAATCAATGAGATGTGTAGGCATGTTTGTTGTACTTATTATTTGGATCTTATTTGTTGGCTCTGAATCTTGCAAGCTGGGAATCAATGAGATGTGTAGGCATCTTTGTTGTACTTATTATTTGGATCTTATTTGTTGGTTCTTAATCTTGCAAGCTGGGAAACACGGCATGATGATGCAGGGGACAACAACCATAACAAACAGTTCAAACTTGGTAGTATTATCTTTGTGAAAGTGCGGCAAATGTGCTGATCGTGTGCGTCATGAGAATAATAATTCTAATTGTTGTGCATGTTGATCCTGTGGCACTGATAGAACGAGCGAATGCATTGCTTGTTTTAAGTGTAAATTTCTATTAAAGCTAATTAAATTTAAGTAAAGTGACCACTAACTCCTGTTATTACAGTACCAATACAGACCCGCTCATGAACCGACGTGTGGCCGAGGGTGCATCTTCTGCCGAGCGTGCAGCGGACGAGGGAGGGGTAGTAATTGTTGTAGCCTGTACACACTCAGCTTACTATTGAATCCAGTTCCCCAAGAGCTGAAAAACGAACTACTGCCGCCACCTACACACTCGTTCACTCGAAGAGACTCCAACGGCGATCCGAGGGGTGAGCCTGCTGGATATGGACTTCAGCAAGGAGTTCCCCTTTGAGTTCGTCGTTCAGTCCTATGGCTGCACCAAGTTGAATGTGATGTACACCAACGATACGGACTCGGTGAAGCTCTGCCTCACCTCAGTCCTATGGCTGCACCAGGTTCTGGAGCATTCACCCATTTCATCGGCAGCGCCGACTGCACCTTCGCTACGGTGGAGAGAAGGAAGAACGCGACGATTCGGCCATCTGGTGCAACAAGCTTGTT
This sequence comes from Triticum urartu, assembly GCF_003073215.2. NCBI lineage: Eukaryota > Viridiplantae > Streptophyta > Magnoliopsida > Poales > Poaceae > Triticum > Triticum urartu. The sequence continues at coordinate 601,031,680 of NC_053023.1, read as the reverse complement.
GACATCCAGAAGCAATACAAGATCATCAGCAACGGGCAGGAGAAGGACTCCGTGGTTGACCTCGCTGAGACCATCATCGACCTCTGATACGCCAACATGAAAGAAGACGACCTGAACACGTGGGAGGTACCTCTGAATCTAGCCTACATAACCTACGCGGCCAAGGACGCATACGCATGCTATGACATGTACATGCAGATCTTGGACATGAGGGCGTGTCTGCTTCCCGTAACCGACGAGTACACGGACAGCCGCAGCGTCATGATCAAGCGTGTCAGGAAGGTCTAGATGTTGTACTTTATCTGTTTATAAGCACCTTTATCATGTGAGTGTTTCATGCATTAGCCTGTGTGTCGTAATTATCTGTTTTTTCCGAAATATTTCTTTTAAGAACCCATTAACCTTATTGCTTTTTTAGTGGCTATTTGCTTATGTATGTAAACTAGTTCACTTGTCCGTAAAAAAAACTAGTTCACTCGGCTGACGTGCTTTGAATCTCCTGCTCCCAACATATTCCCCTCCTCAGGTGGACCCAGCAGGTCTCTAATTTTTCTCCCACTTTCTTTTTCGATGTAAACCGAGTTCTCCCCCAGTACTTTCCCCTAGAACCAACTCAACTGTCCCACATCTAGCCTAAAAATAATAATACCCCACGTACTATTAACTCATCAAATTAAAATGATATTTTATTTCGTAAGTTGAAAGTTCTTACAAAATAATAATAATAATTGTTTATATGTAACTTGGCAAGTTAACTCCAAGTGATTGCGTACATAAGCTTGCAAAGATTTTACTGACGTGCAATCATGTGTTTATGTTTTTATAACATTTCTCCGTCTAGCCCAACAAGATATTTTCACCCAGCCCAGCAAGTCCACGGATTTCGAGAAAAATGAAAATGGGATTTAAACGGGCTGCATAGATGCTACATCATTGTTTCACCCAGCCCACCAAATGGACTAAAAAACAAATGGACTGGCTGACATGTCGGCTAGTAGGTCGAAGCCTAAGAAGGCGTTGGATTTACATCCAATGGCCAGCATTCTTCTTCAATCTCTCGTTTTCTTCCCCCAGCGCTGCCAGAATCGCCTGCTCCAGCCTTCGGCGTCCAGCGGCATTGTTTTGCGCTCCTTAGCGAAACGCTACCCCGCCGACGGCCAGGCCATCCCTCCACTCCGCACCTCCTGTTATTCTCTGCCGAGTGTAGGCCCACCCTGCACCCGAACCAGTCAAGTTTCCCACTCCTCTCCGTCTGTGACTCCATTGCCGCGTCTTCCCCATCTCCGGGTCATTCCAGTCTGGGGCCTCGCCATCGTCCATCGCCTCGGTGCGCTCGGCGCGGCGTGGTCAACGTACGAGAGTCATCAGAAGAGGATTGTACGTGGAGAGCCTGACGGCTGGGACCCACGAGGTCCATGGTCGCACGCACAGAAAGTTCCTCCTTATTACGCATTGTACATGCACTGTACGTGGGAAGGGCTTCTGTATTTCGTGAAAAAACATTCCCCCCGCTGACAGGTCGGACCCACCAGCTATATCTTCGCACGCAAGGAAGTGTCTCCTTATTACGCACCAAAAAATGAATACCCCCTGCTAGATGGGACCCACCATAGTGGGTGGCTGACTTGTGGGCCTACTAAGTTGACGAGGACGGAGGGCTTTGTCAACTTAGTCAATATGAACGATTCTAGCTCCAGTGACCGTACGATGTCCATCCAACGGCCATAGTGCTTCTTCAACATCTGGTCTTCTTGCACCAGCCGCCCAAAGTAGCGCCTGTCGTGCCGCGTGCTCCTGCCTCTCGTGGCTGGCTGTGATGCCGCGGAGGCCTCACCGCCCCCTACTACTCCCACCGTTGGCCCAGGGTATCCCTCTACGAACCCACACCCCCTGTTATTCTGCGGCGACGACAGCCTCACGCCGCAGACGAACCAGCGAACCCTCGTATTCCTCTCCGCGTGGGCATCCACTGCTGTGTCTTCCCCGGCTCCGCGTCGTCCCCTTCCTAGGCCTCGGCGTCGTCCACCGCCTTGGTTCTCTCGGCGCGGCGTGGTCAATGTGGTCAACGACCGACTTCCATCGAAATAGTATTGTACGTGGAGAGGCTGAGAGATGGGTCCACGGCCACAGCCCAGTTTTTTGTGATTTGCCAAGTAAGTCGCTTTGTCAGGCCTGTTGGGCTGCAAATCTTTCAAGACAAGGAGAGCTTCATTCGGCTGGCCAAGAAAATGGCCTATCAGTAATGAGAAATTGGGCTGGACATTTTTAAAACACATCAAACCGGCAATTAGTTTCAAATATCTTTTTTCATTTCGAGATTTTAAATTACATTAATTTTTATGCGTGCAGAATTTGTTGGATTTTATATTGATATACATTTATTTTTAAAATCGGTTTGAATGTGAGTCGAAATTTCGGGATTAAAAACAGTTCGGACCGCAACGAAATATGCAAAATTTCGTATAATTTTTTAACCGTGGCCACAATATGGGCTGTAATGCTAACAAAAAGAATATGGGCTACAAAAAAACCTTAAGAATTAGCAAATGGGATGTAAATTATTAGAAATAATGGCAGATGGGATGTATGTTGTTTTCCACAGATTTGAGGCTTTCCTAAAAAACGGTTGACGCACAAGTAGTGACTATTGGATGTCCATCGAACGGCCGCCGTGCTTCTTCAAACTCTGCTCTTCTTGTTCCAGCTGCTCAAACAAGCGTCGGTGGGATTGCCTACTCCCTCCTCCCCGCGGCCGGCTGTGCTGCCGCGCAGGCCTCACCGCCCCACCATACTCCCATCGCTGGCCTAGCCATCCCTCTACTCACCCACACCTGCTGTTATTCTCCGGCGACGGTAGACGAACCAGTAAACCCTCGTACAGTTGTACTCCCCTCCGCGTGGGGAACAACTGCCGAGTCTTCCCTGCCTCCGTGTCGGTCCCTTCCTAGGACTCGCCGTCGTCCACCGCCCTGGTGCTCTCGGCGCGGCCTGGTCAATGTGGTCAATGACCGACATGCATCTGAAGTGGACTGTACGTGGAGAGGCCGACAGCTGGGTCCACGGCCGCACGCAAGGAAATGCCTCCTTATTACGCGCAAAATAATGATTCCTCCACCTGATATCAGGGACCCACCGAAAGGGCCTCTGTATTTCATGAAAAAAACGTTACCGCCGCTGACAGCTCAGACCCACCAGCTATATCTTCGCACGCAAGGAAGTGCCTCCTTATTACGCACAAAAAAATGAATACTCCCCCTGTTAGCTGGGACCCAGTATAGTGGCAGGCTAACTTGTGGCCCTACTAAGTTGACGGGGACGAAGGGCTTTGTCAACTTAGTCAATATGCAGGATTCTAGCTCAAGTGACCGTACGATGTCCATTCAACGGCCGTAGTGCTTCTTCAACCTCTGGTCTTCTTGCTCCAGCCGCCCAAACCAGCGCCGGTCGTGCCTTGTGCTCCTGCCTCCCGTGGCCGGCTGCGATGCGGTGGAGGCCTCACCGCCCCCTACTACTCCCACCGCTGGCCAGGCCATCCCTCTACTCACCCACAGCCCCTGTTATTCTGCGGCGACGACAGCCTCACACTTCAGCGAACCAGTGAACCCTCGTACTCCTCTACGCGTGGGCATCCACTGCCGCGTCTTCCCCGGCTCCGCGTCATACCCTTCCTAGGCCTCGCCGTCGTTTACTGCCCTGGTGCACTCGGCGCGGCATGGTCAATGTGGTCAAGGAACGGCTTCCATCGGACATGGACTGTACATGGAGAGGCTGACAGCTGGGTCCACGGCCGCAGCAAGGAAGTGGCCCCTTATTACGTTCAAAATAATTATTCCTCCACCTGACAGCGGGGACCCACCAGACGGGCCACCGTATCTCGCAAAAAAAACGTTTGCCCCTGACTGCTGGGACCCACCAGCTACATCTTCGCACACAAGGAAGTGCGTCCGGGCAAAAAACGATTTGCCCCCTGATTGTTGGGACCCACCAGCTACATCTTCGCAGGCAAGGAAGTGCCTGACAGTCGGGACCCACCTGGTCCAAGCATACGTAGCGTTGTCATTCTGGTCGCGAACTTGTACGTACATATATACTGGTGGTTGTAGAGTTGCGCACGTGTCATAGTAGAGGCACGTACGTGTCGTAGTAGAGGCGCGCACGTAGCATGTACACATACGTATAGCGGCCAGGGTGCAATAAAGAAAATACGGCCATCTATGTGTACATACGGGCGGGGTCTCGGACGCTTACTTGCGCATATGTACGGCCAGGGCTCGTGTACATGGCTGGGTCGGAACGAAGAAACAACGTCGTCGTCATCTTCATGGGGGAGGCAACGGAATGCGTCGTGTTCATGGGGAGGCAACGGAATGCGTAGTGTTCATCGGGAGGCAACGGAACGCGTGGGAGCCAACCGGCTGGGTCAGAACATAATGCGTGGTCGTGTTCATCGGGAGGGCTTGGACGAAACAGGCAATGGAAACGAGGCCTGGCGTACCGCACAACGGAGGAAACGGACCTCCTACGTTCGAAACGGGGTCCTATTGATCGGGGGGTCTGGCGTACGGCAAAACAGAGGAAACAGACCTCCTACGGTCGAAACGGGGGTCTTGTTGATCGGCAGGGGTGTGGCGTACCACAAAACGGATGAAAAGGACCTCCTACGGTCAAAACAGGGGTCCTGTTGATCGAGAGGGGTGTGGCGTACCGCAAAACGGACGAAACATACTTGTGTTGGAGCGCTACGATCGAAACGGGGGTCCTGTTCATTGGGAGGGGTGTGGCGTACGGCAAAACGGGACTCCATGGGATACTGTTCATCTCCACCGTCGACCTCCTCCAGCCTCCACAGTCTACCGTCGACCTCCTCCAGCCACCACAGCCTACCGTCGACCTCCTCCAACCTCCATGGACTCCTGTTCATCCAGCCTCCATCGCGCGTTACTCCATCGGCTACAGTTCAACCACCCCTCCACGGGCACCCCTCCACCATCTACTGTTCATCCAGCCCTCCACACCACGGGGTCCTGTTCAACCACCCCTCCACGGGCACCCCTCCATCGTCTAATGTTCATCCAGCCCTCCACCACACCACGGGGTCCTGTTCATCCAGAGGCAACGCCACCGCTCACTGTTCATCCACCCCCCCCCCCCCCAACGCCCACTATTCATCCCAGAGGCAGCATCGATCGGCTTCAGTTAGCAGCAGTAGCGAAGGAATCGCTCGATCGGGTTTAGGTAACAGCCATCGATCGATCGCTCGGGTTCAGTAATGGGTAGCCTGCAGTGCAATCGCTCGGGTTCAGTTAGAGCCCAACGCCTCACTCGGGTTCAGTTAGAGTTAACGCCTCGCACACACACGCGTACGTGTACGAGAGAAACGCGCATCGCTTGGCCCCCAACCTCCCACCGTAACCGGGAACTCGCCGAAATTTTCCTCGCCCTCGCTTCTAACATGGTTTTTTCCATCATGGACGGTCGAAAGAATGTCATGCAGCTGCGTCTCCGGCCCGCCTAGGACAAAAAGCCCATTTTCTGTCATGATTTTTTGTCATAGAAGTAGGAGCCCACCACATCTATGATGATACCGGGTTTTCTCACAATTATCGTCATAGAAGTGTCATATGTATGACAGAAAAAAATTCGTTCGGCCCAAAATGTCACGGATGCGTCTTTTTTTTTGTAGTGATACCTTGGTTTCATAACTGAGGGAAATACCTATCGTAGATGTGCTACATCATCCCTCCCTCTCCAGGGAAATACCGACGTAGTTCCAGCTACCATCAATTTGTCACTCCGTATATCGGAGAGGTATCTCTGGGACCTCTCGGTAATGCACATCACTATAAGTCTTGCAAGCAATGTGACTAATGAGTTAGTTACGGGATGATGGATTACAGAACGAGTAAAGAGACTTGCCGGTAATGAGATTGAACTAGGTATGAGGATACCGACGATCAAATCTCGGGCAAGTAACATACCGACGACAAAAGGAATGACATATGTTGTTATGCAGTTTGACCAATAAAGATCTTCATAGAATATGTAGGAACCAATATGAGCATCCAGGTTCCGCTATTGGTTATTGACCAGAGATGTGTCTTGGTCATATCTACATAGTTCTCGAACCCGTGGGGTCCGCACGCTTAATGTTCGATGACGATTTGTATTATGAGTTATGTGTTTTGGTGACTGAAGTTTGTTCGGAGTCCCGGATGAGATCACGGACATGACAAGGAGTCTAGAAATGTTCGAGAGGTAAAGATTCATATATTGGAAGGTAGTATTTGGACATCGGAATGGTTCCGAGTGATTCGGTATTTTCCCGGAGTACCGAGGGGTTACCGGAACCCCTCAGGGAAGTCTTGGGCCTACATGGGACTAAAGGGAGAGAGAGGGAAGCCCGCGAGAGGTGGTGTGCGCCCCTTGAGGGAGTCCTGGACTAAGGGGTCCTCGGGCGTCCGGCCTATTAGGCATGGGCCGGACTAATGGGCTGCGAAGATACAAAGACCGAAGACTGTACCCGTGTCCGGATGGGACTCTCCTTGGAGTGGAAGGCAATCTTGGCGAACAAATATGAAGATTCCGTCCTCTATAACTGACCTTATGTAACCCTATATCCCTCATGTGTCTATATAAATCGGAGGGCTAGGTCCGTAGATAGATCGACATAATCATAGTTAGACAGGCTAGACTTTTAGGGTTTGGCCATTACGATCTCGTGGTAGATCAACTCTTGTAACACTCATATTCATCAAGATCAATCAAGCAGGAATTAGGGTATTACCTCCATAGAGAGGGTCCGAACCTGGGTAAACATTCTGTCCCCCGTCTCCTGTTACCATCGACCTTAGACACACAGATCGGGACCCCCTACCCGAGATCCGCCGGTTTTGACACCGACATTGGTGCTTTCATTGAGAGTTCCGCTGTGATGTCGAAAGATAGGATCGATGGCTCGCCTTGTTCTCAAGGACAACGTCACCTCCAGAGGAGCACTGGCCCTAGGCCAAACCCTCCGGCTGGGCGGCTTCATCATGACTGCCTGTTCGGCCGTTAAGCCGACGATGACTTCTCGGGTCATCGAAAATCCCCTCCATGTTGACTCCAAATACTCCAAGCAGATGGATCTGGCGGAGCCGTCATCTTTAAACGAGCTCCTAGATCGCATCGCCGCCCTGGGGGTCGCCACAGACTATGATCGGATTGGGTTTAAACCCGACCAGAGAGAAATTAAAACTCCACCGATCACCCATCAAATAGTGGTAGTAGAGGAGCGAGACGACAACTCTTCCTCTATATTGAGGAAAAACTACGTTTGGATCTCTGAGCTTGAAGATCCAGACACCTACCTGCAGAAAGACATGCCTTGTCCTCCGAACATAGAATCGTACGACAAGCCCAAAAAATCAGTTGACATCCTGGAGCCCGAACTACTAAGTTCGGAAGTTCTTCAAACTCCGCATCCTAAATTGTGTCAGGGTTGAGATTTCATACCACCCACCCACCCAGATATAAGCGCTCTCATGGGCATACGACAGCAGTCTCAGGAAACAGTCCACCACTTTTTGGCCAGATTCCTCCTTGTCAAAGATAAGACTGAAGATTGCCACGACGAAGACGTGATCTCAGCATTTCGCAACAATTGCACGGATGAAGGAATCCTCAACTCCATCAACTGCCATCGCATATCACGCTTCGCAGACTTGTCAACCATAGTATACAAGTACTACGCAATGGAAAGCGCCTGGAAAACTCAGGCAGCTCGCTGGGAACTGCCGGTTTCCACCCAACCCCTCGTTCAGGTGAAAAGGACGCACCCTCGTCGCACGCCCGACCCAATGGTAAAGAAATATAAGCCCGTTACGGGCCACGGAACCGTTCTGGAGGGATGGCTCGATGGACCATGCAAGTTACATGCAACACCGGATACTATATCAACCCACAGCCTTAGAGCATGTTGGATACTCCGACAGGTGGCCAAGAGCGGCTAGGATATCCTCACCAAAAACAACCCAGATCAATATCCCCCAGAAGACGACGACCTCAAAGTATTGACGATCTTCAAGACTTTCGCTTCAAATAGTAAGCGCAAAAGGGCACTACGCGACCTCGCCGAAGTCTGCCAAATCACAGCAACAAACCCTTGGAACGACACGGTCATAACTTTCAATGCTGATGACGAACCAAAATTCAGGAAAGCCCGGGCACCTGCCGCCTTGGTCCTCAGTCCTATCGTGGACCGTTTACGGCTCACCAAGGTTCTCATGGACGGCGGCAGCAGACTAAACCTCATTTACAAGGATACACTCAATAAAATGGAAATAGTCAGGAGCCGCATCGAGCAAAGTAGCACCACCTTCCGAGGAATTATTGCTAGTTGGGAGGCACGATGTGCAGGAAAAATCATGCTCGACGTGGTATTCGGCACACCGGAGAACTATCGGACTAAGGAATTAACATTCCAAGTGGCCCCTTTCAACAGTGGATATCATGCCCTATTGGGGCGAGAGGCATTTACACGCTTCCAAGCTATACCTCACTATGGGTATATGAAGCTCAAGATGCCCGGGCCCAACGGCATAATCACTCTCGCCAGTGATCCAGACATACCACTCCGCGCCGAAAATAAAACCGCATCCCTGGCCCTCGAGGCATTATTCGAAGCCCTAGTGGCCGAAGAATTAACCGCACTACCCTCCACAATGGATACGGACGATGTAATCCTGGACAAACGACCCAAATCCACCTCCTTCAAACCAGCAGAAGAAATAGTCAAATTCCAAGTCCATCCAACCGACCCCAAGAAGACAGCATCTATTGGGGCACAACTAGACCCAACGATCGACACCGCGCTAGGAGAGTTTCTGCGCGAGAACTGGGATATATTCGCCTGGCACCCCTCGGATATGCTAGGAATCCCACGCAGATTGGCCAAACACAACCTCAATATATTGAAGGGATATAAACCGGTCAAGCAAACACTACGGCGTTTTTCCGATCCCAAATGTCAAGCTATGGGATAGGAGCTAGCCAAGCTAATCGAGGCCGGATTCATTAGAGAAATGAAACACTCGTACTGTCTAGCAAACTTGGTGATGGTGCCGAAGAAGGATAAATCCTGGTGCCTATGCGTCGATTTCAAAGACCTCAATAAGGCCTTCCCTAAGGAAACCTTCCCCCTCCCCCGCATCGACCAGATTATCGATGCCACCGCAGGACACGACTCACTATGCTTCCTCGACGCATATTCCGGATACCATCAAATCAAAATGAAGGAGTACGATCAAGCCGCAACGGCATTCATTACCCCATACGGGCCATTCTGCTTCAACACCATGGCCTTCGGGCATAAAAATGCCGGGGCCACCTACCAACGCATGATTCAAACATTCCTGGAGAAACAGATCGGCAAGACAGTTGAAGCATACGTGGACGACATCGTCATTAAAACTAGGCACGTCGACTCACTAATCGACGATTTACGTCTCACATTCGACAACCTCCGTGCATATGATATCAAGCTCAATCCAGAAAAGTGTGTTCTCGGCGTCCCTGCTGAAAAGCTGCTGGGCTTCATCGTTTCCAATAGAGGAATTGAAGCAAATTCAGCCAAAATCCGAGCCTTGTCACAATTGGCTACGCCAACGGACCTTAAACAGGTCTGAAAGCTCGCAGGATGCGTGGAAGCTTTAAGCCGCTTTATCTCCAGATTGGGAGAAAAGGCATTGCCACTATATCGCCTCCTCCGGCGCCCCGATCACTTCGAGTGGATGGATGCGGCAACAGCCGGATTGGAAGAAATAAAAACCCTTGTTGCGAGCAACCCAATCCTGGCCGCACCGAACGTCGGTGAACCCATGTTATTATACATATCGGCAACACACCAGGTGGTGAGCGCCGTGCTCGTCGTGGAGCGAGAGCAGGACAGACACAAATTCCCACTTCAGAAGCCAGTATATTATGTATCCACCGTCCTCACGCCATGCAAATCCCAGTACCGTCGTTATCAAAAGATAGCATACGCGGCTTCATGGCATCCCGGAAGCTACTACACTACTTCCAAGAATGTTCTATCACGGTGGCTTCCGATCTACCACTCAATGATATAATAAACAACCGCGATGCTATGGGCCGGACAGCCAAATGGGCCATTGAGCTCCTTCCATTCAACATAACATACAAACTGCGTCGAGCCATCAAATCCCAAGTACTAGCGGACTTCATCGCCGAATGGACAGAAGCCGAACTCCCTAAAGAGTACGGCACATATTCCAACTGGGTTATGTATTTTGATGGTTCCAAAATGCTGGCAGGATTAGGAGCGGTCATTGTTTTAACGTCCCCCACTAGAGACATAGTCCAGTACGTGCTCCAAATATTATACACAAACTCCAATAACGCAGCCGAATACGAGGCCTTATTGCATGGTCTACGGATGGCTGTCTCCATGGACATACGACGCCTAGAAGTGCTCGGGGACTCAAACCTCGCAATATCTCAAATAAATGGAGATTTTGATGTGAAAGATCCGAAGATGGCGGCTTACCGCAATGCCATCCTAAAAATTCCGGATCGGTTCAAGGGGCTCGAGTTTCATCACGTGTCTCGAGAAAGTAATCAAGGGGCAGACGTCCTTGCCCGCATCGATGCTAAGAGCGACCCCGTCCCACCTAACATCTTTCTAGAAAGGCTTTTCAAGCCGTCCACGGTGTGGCATGGGGAGAGCGGTAACACCAGTCTAGATCCAAACACAACCCCAGATTCCGAACACAACAATATCATCGGTGGCTCAGCCACCGAAATAACACCGTCGACCCATCTCATCATGGCAGTCATTGCACCATGGACAGAACCCTTCTTGGCCTACCTTAATAGGAGAGAACTCCCGGAGGATCAACATGAGGTTCACCGCATTGTCCGGTGTTTGGAGGCCTACAAGGTCCACGACAGAGAGCTCTACAAGAAAAGCGCTACCGGAGTTCTTCAAAGATGTATCTCCGAGGAAGAGGGGCGGCAGCTCTTGGCTGAAATTCATGAGGGACTCGGCGGTCACCATGCCGCAGCTCGGGTCCTTGTTAGCAAGGCCTTCCGCATAGATTTTTACTGGCCTATGGCCCGAGCAGATGCACAAGACCTTGTCCAACGTTGTGTCGGATGCCAGCTATTCGCCAACCAAAGCCACATGCCCCCCACCGCTCTACAAAAAATCCCCATCACTTGGCCTTTTGCGGTCTGGGGCCTCGATATGGTTGGACCCCTTAATGGAGGAAGCCATAGGAGAAAGTATTTGCTGGTCATGATGGATAAATTCACTAAGTGGATAGAGGCCAAACCAGTTAAAACGGCCGAGGCGGGGCCAGTGATAGAATTCATATCAGGTGTGGTGCACCGTTAACGGCTCCAATTTCAGAGCCGATGAGGTGGTGTGCTAATCTAGGCATTCAGCTCAATTACGCCTCTGTCTATCACCTACAAACAAACAGTCAAGTCGAACGGGCCAATGGTCTTATTATGAGCGACATCAAACCTAGACTACTACGGTCTTTGAGAGAATCAGACAAGCACTGGGTTGAGGAGCTTGACTCCGTACTCTGGGGGCTGCGGACCACGTCCAACCGTACTATTGGATATACACCTTTCTTCATGGTGTACGGCGCAGAGGCTGTGTTACCCTGCGATATTATCATGACTCACCTCGAGTGCGCATGTACGAAGAAAGAGAGGCCGAGCTTGATCGGCAGGACAGCCTAGATGCCCTGGAGGAGGAGCGTTATGTTGCAAAGGCCCGTTCCGCATTTTATCAACAACAGGCCCGCAGATACCAAAGCAGAGAAGTACGGGCCAAGACTTATAATGTTGGCGAACTAGTTCTATGCTTGCCGGATAAGAAAAAGGACAAACTCAAGCCCAAGTGGGAGGGTCCCTTCATCATTGACAAAGTTCACACAGGTGGAGCGTACCGCCTGCGGGCTGCATCAGACAATCGCCTAGAGCCAAACCCTTGGAACGCGGCCAGACTCCAAAGATTCTATGCCTAGCGCCGAACTATTCGTTCGTCTCCTTCCCCCTGTTGTTTCCTTTAATTTTTCATCTCTGTTCATTCTTCTTTTTTTCTCCTTTTCTAAGCCTTAAATCTTTCGCATGACTAAACCGTGCACCTGTGATGTACACATCCTTGAGCATGTATGTCCATTATACCTGGGGGCTTCCCGGATAGAAGTTTATTCTTATTTTCCGAGCATCAAGCTCATCACATATGCATTTTTTCCCATATGTACCTTTTCTTCACCATTATATGCATCGATATGACTTAAGTTTTGGCCAAGCTGGGTTGCCTGGCTCCTGTGCTTATGCCCTACGTTCCTGTTAGTTTGGCTAGGGCATAAAGGGAGCACCTCTGTGATTGTTACTGCCGAGTCATCCAGATGTGTACCTCAGACTGGGTGAAGCCGAAAGCTAGCATTCTTAAGAGAATATTCGGTCGGCATACTAAATATGTTTTATATCCCTTCCATTATGAACCCCCAGATGATTACCTAAACTGTAATTTTACCAATCACGGCTCGAACAAGCATTTTAACACATGCACACCCAAGGAAAGGAACCCTTAACGGAACTATTCTATCTGGAAGATGTTTCTTACAATCATGATGTAATATAACATAACTAGCCGGATACAAGCAACTATGACCCCTACGCCTGGTTTCCACGCAGACCCTGGTCTATTTTACCGCTCAGATATTCGGCAACACTCCACACCTTCGGGTCCAGAGGTCGAAGTGAAAAGGTCTGCCATGACAATCATTTTTACAATTCAGCTAGAGTTACATATGCCAAGGAAAGTACATAGTCACTAGGAGTCAAAAATTTCCTCCTTTATGCTATCCAGCAGGCAGTCTAACTTACAATCCTGCTGGGAATACTTGGCGGCTACTTCTACTTGGTCATATACCAAATTAACGGGAACTTCTTTTCCATCTGACCCTAGAGGTCCGACCCGAGCCATATGATTCGGATCAAGCTAGGTATACCGTGTTTTCACCATGGCCTAGGCTTCTCGTGCACCTTCTCGATAGGCCGATATCTTCCACAGCCGAAAGCGCCGGCGTGATCCCTTGAATAGTTGTATAAGCTCCTCCATCTTTCCCGGAGGGGAGACGGATGTCCATAGGGCCTTGGCAACACTTCGCATCGCCTGCCGAGCTTGCTCGTGCACCTGCGACAGCTCTTGTAGCAGATCGCTCGAAGATCCGGACATCTCCTCTTCGGGACGACCAGTCAGCATACCTGCAGACATAACTCTATCAGTCCCTTCTATCTCCGAATTATTCGAAGGTAAGTTCGACCACATACTGAATATGCCGCCTCGCAGCCTTTTATTCTCCTTTACGGAGTCCGCCAGCTGGGCCCGTACATCTTTTAGTTCCTCGCCCAGTTGGGTATTCGAATCCTGGAGCTTGTTTTTCTCCATCGCGACCTTTGTTAGCACACGCTCACCCGCGGCTAGCAGTTTTTTGGCTTCTCGTTCACCGCTTTGAGCGGCTTTCATTTGCTCTTGCAGTTGATCTAATGATCCTATTAAGAGGTGAGTAACCGTGTTAGCATTATTGGTATACCATTATGTTTTCTCGATGGAGGGAAACAATACCAGGAGACGCCTTCTTGGATTTCTCCAGTTCAGCATTGGCAGCAGTTAGCTGGGTCCGATACTTTTCTAGTTCCTGAGATAACATGCTGTTCTTCTCCGTAAGCACCTGGTTATACAATGATCCTTAACTCAGTTGTATCAACTTCTTTATGTCTCGGGGGCTACCGGTGTATGATTATTAAATCTACGCTTACCCGCATATCTTTCAGATGCTGGTCTCTGGCTTTAGCAAGCCCATCCCGAGCAGCTCGGATCTACACATCGGTCGAGCTGAAGGAATTAAATGCCTCCTTTGAAAAGTCGGTGTCACGAAGAACAGCCCTCCGACGATGATGATTCAAAGTGCTCTCCACTTCAGAGTTCATGACGGACATATCGTCCGAATCTTCTATGGAAGGACAGTTCAGCGCCACTCCCGTGACAGCCCCCATCCTTAGGGCAGGGTCCAGAACCTAACTAGTGGAGGCACGTCCGGCCGGATCTCCGGACATAGTCCGGCGGATACTTTTCCTGATAGAATGCGGCGAATGGCATCATTATTTGATGTGGCGATCAGAAGGTGTATTCTTGAAAAGAAAAGCCTTACCTCTTTGACAAGGGCTCTGACGTGTTATCATTTTCCTTCCTCTTCGAAGATGTGCTCGGCGTGGGCGTCGTTCTCCTCGGAGGCGCTTCTGGTGCGCGTGGTGGCGTCGGGCGCCTCCCCTTTGGAAACACGAAATATTGCGGTGGGTGAGGCATAGTAAGGAAACTCTTTCGAAGAAGGTGTCTTTTAAATTACTCACATGCGAAGTAGGAAGGAGACCGGGGTAATCGGCAATGATGGGTACTTCGGTAGCATCGTAACTCGTCTGATAGAATACTCCATCCTCGAGCTCCTACAAATATGTCCAGATCTTCTTCGAATCGAGGTTCAAGGTCCCGGTTGTGACCCTCTGGCTGGGGAGTAGGGTTATGGATCCCCTGTTGGGGATCGTAGCAGAAAGTTAAAATTTTCTACGCATCACCAAGATCAATCTATGGAGTAATCTAGCAACGAAGGGAAGGGGAGTGCATCTACATACCCTTGTAGATCGCTAAGCGGAAGCGTTGTAAGAACGCAGATGAAGGATTCGTACTCGTAGCGATTCAGATCATGGTTGATTCCGATCTAAGCGCCGAACAATGGCACCTCCGCGTTCAACACACGTGCAGCCCGGTGATGTCACCTACGCCTTGATCCAGCAAGGGGAGACAGACAGGTTCGGGAAGACTCCGTCCAGCAGCAGCACGACGGCGTGCTGGTGGTGGAGGAGCGCGGGACTCCAGCAGGGCTTCACCAAGCACTACGAGAGACGAGGAGGGAGAGGGGTAGGGCTGCGCCAACAGGGGAAGAACTTCGTGTGTTGGGCTGCCCCTTTGCCTCCACTATATATAGGGGGAGAGGGAGGGCTATGCCCCCACCTAGGGTTTCCACCCCAAGGAGTGCGGCATCCCTAGATCCCATCTAGGGTGGCGGCCACAAGGGGGGGAGGGGGAGGCGCGCCTGGGGTGGGCCTTAGGGCCCATCTGCCCTAGGGTTTGCCCCCCTCCCCTCTTGGAGGCGCCTTGGGCCTTGGTGGGAGGCGCCCCAGCCCACCTAGGGGCTGGTCCCTTCCCACTATTAGCCCATGTAGGCCTCCGGGGCTGGTGGCCCCACCTGGTGGACCCCCGGACCCCTCTGGTGGTCCCGGTACACTACCGGTGATGCCCGAAACATTTCCGGTGGCCAAAACCATACTTCCTATATATCAATCTTTACCTACGAACCATTCCGGAACTCCTCGTGATGTCCGGGATCTCATCCGGGACTCCGAACAACATTCGGTAACCGCGTACATACTTTCCCTATAACCCTAGCATCATCGAAACTTAAGTGTGTAGACCCTACGGGTTCGGGAGTCATGCAGACATGGCCGAGACAACTCTCTGGTCAATAACCAACAGCGGGATCTGGATACCCATGTTGGTTCCCACATGCTCCACGATGATCTCATCGGATGAACCACGATGTCAAGGATTCAATCAATCCCATATACAATTCCCTTTGTCTATCGGTACGATACTTGCCCGAGATTCGATCGTCGGTATCCCGATACCTTGTTCAATCTCGTTACCGGCAAGTCTCTTTACTCATTCTGTAACACATCATCCCGTGATCAACTCCTTGGTCACATTGTGCACATTATGATGATGTCCTACCGAGTGGGCCCAGAGATACCTCTCCCTTACACGGAGTGACAAATCCCAGTCTCGATTCGTGCCAACCCAACAGACACTTTCGGAGATACCCGTAGTGTACCTTTATAGCCACCCAGTTACGTTGTGACGTTTGGCACACCCAAAGCACTCCTACTGTATCCGGGAGTTGCACAATCTCATGGTCTATGGAAATGATACTTGACATTAGAAAAGCTTTAGCATACGAACTACACGATCTTGTGCTAGGCTTAGGATTGGGTCTTGTCCATCACATCATTCTCCTAATGATGTGATCCCGTTATCAACGACATCCAATGTCCATGGTCAGGAAACCGTAACCATCTATTGATCAACGAGCTAGTCAAATAGAGGCTTACTAGGGGCATGGTGTTGTCTATGTATCCACACATGTATCTGAGTTTCCTATCAATACAATTCTAGCATGGATAATAAACGATTATCATGAACAAGGAAATATAATAATAACCAATTTATTATTGCCTCTAGGGCATATTTCCAACAGTCTCCCACTTGCACTAGAGTCAATAATCTAGTTCACATTGCCATGTGATTAACACTCACAGGTCACATCGCCATGTGACCAACATCTAAGAGTCTACTAGACTCAATGATCTAGTTCACATCACTATGTCATAAACACTCAAAGAGTTCTGGGTTTGATCATGTTATGCTTGTGAGAGATGTTGTAGTCAACGGGTCTTGCCATATTCAGATCCCTATGTATTTCGCAAAACTTTATGTCATATCGTAGATGCTGCTACCATGTTCCACTTGGAGCTATTCCAAATTCTTGCTCCATTATACGTATCCGGTATCTCTACTCAGAGCTATCCGGATAGGTGTTAAGCTTGCATCGACATAACTCTTTACGTCGAACTCTTTATCATCTCCATAACCGAGAAACATTTCCTTATTCCTCTAAGGATAATTTCGACCGCTATATGGTGATCCTCTCCTAGATCACCTTTGTACCCTCTTGCCAGACATGTGGCAAGGCACACATCAGGTGCGGTACTTCAGCATGGCATACCGTATAGAGCCTATGACAAAAGCATAGGGGATGACCTTCGTCCTTCCTCTTTCTTCTGCCGTGGTCAAGCTTTGAGTCTTACTCAACTTAACACCTTACAACTCAGGTAAGAACCCCTTCTTTGACTGATCTATTATGAACTCCTTCAAAAACATGTCAAGGTGTGCGTTTTTTGAAAGTATCATAAGTCGTTTTGATCTATCTCTATAGATCTTGATGCCCAATATGTAAGCAGCTTTATCCAGGTCTTCCTTGGAAAATCACTCTTCAAACAACCGTTTATGCTTTCCAGAAATTCTACATCATTTCAAATCAACAATATGTCATCCACATATACTTATCAGAAATGTTGTAGTGCTCCCACTCACTTTCTTGTAAATACAAGTTTCTAGAAAACATTGTATAAACCTAAAAGCTTTGATCACTCCATCAAAGCATATATTCTGACTCCGAGATGCTTGCTCTAGTCCATAGAAGGATTGCTGGAGCCAGCATACCTTTTAGCATCCTTAGGATCGACAAAACCTTTTATTGTATCACATACAACTTTTTCTTACGAAAACTGGTAAGAAAACTTGTTTTGACATCCATCTGTCAGATTTCATAATCGAAAAATACGGCTAATGCTAACATGATTATGATGGACTTAAGCATCGTTACGGGTGAGAAATTCTCATCGTAGTCAACTCCTTGAACTTGTGAAAAGACTCTTTCCCACAAGTCGAGCTTCATAGACGGTAACATTAACACCCACGTCCGTCTTCTTCTGAAAGATCCATTTATCTCAATGGCTTGCCGATCATCGGGCAAGTCCACCAAAGTCAATACTTTGTTCTGATACATGGATCCTATCTCGGATTTCATGGCTTCTAACCATTAGTCAGAATACGGGCCCACCATCGCTTCTCCATAGCTCGTAGGTTCATTGTTGTCTAACAACATGATATCTAAGACAGGATTACTGTACCACTCAGGAGTAGTAAATATCCTTGTCGACCTACGAGGTTCGATAGCAACTTGATCTGAAGCTTCATGATCACTATCATTAACTTCCTATTCAACAGACGTAGGCGCCACAGAAAACATCTTTTTGTGTTGCATCACTCTCTGGTTGAAGTAAAGGTTCGACAACCTCATCAAGTTCTATCTTCCTCCCACTCAATTCTTTTGAGTGAAACTCCTTCTCGAGAAAGGACCCGTTCTTAGTGACAAACAATTTGCCCTCGGATCTGAGATAGAAGATATACCCAACTGTCACTTTGGGTATCCTATGAAGATGTGTTTGTCCGCTTTTGGTTTCGAGCTTCTCCGGCTGAAGCCTTAAGCATCGCAGCTCCAAACATTAAGAAACGACAACTTTGGTTTCTTGCCAAACCAATGTTCATACGACGTCGTCTCAATGGACTTTGATGGTGTCCTATCTAAAGTGAATGCAGTTGTCTCTAACGCACAACCTCAAAATGAAAACGGTAGATCGGTAAGAGACATCATAGATTGCACCATATCTCATAGGGTTCGATTACGACGTCCGGACACACCATTACACTTTGGTGGTCCAGGTGGCTTCAACTATGAAACAATTCCACAATGTCTTAAGTGATTGCCAAACTCATAACTCAGAAATTCTCATCGATCATATCGTAGGAATTTGATCTTCTTGTTATGATGGTTCTTAACTTCACTCTGAAATCGCTTGAACTTTTGAAACGTTTCAGACTTGTGCTTCATTAAGTAAATATACCTATATTACTCAAATTGTCAGTGAAGATGTGAAAATAGCGATATCCACCGCACGCTCCAATTTCTCATTGGATCACACGCATCAGCATGTATGATTTCCAACAAGTCACTTGCCCGTTTCATTGTACCTGAAAACGGGGTCTTAGTCATCCTGCCCATGAGGCATGGCTCGCATGTGTCAAGTGATGCAAAATCAAGTGACTCCAAACATCCATCGACATGGAGTTTCTTCATGCATCTTATGCCAATATGACCTAAGCGGCAGTGCCACAAGAAAGTGGTACTATCATTATTAACTCTACATCTTTTGGCGTGATCATGTGTATTACCACGACCGAGATTCAATGAACCATTCACATAGGGTGCATGACCATGAAAGGTATTATTCATGTAAACAGAATAACCATTATTCTCTAACTTAAATGAATAACCATATTGCAATGAACATAATCTAATCATATTTATGCTCAATGTAGACACTTGATAACATTTATCTAGGTTCAATACTAATCCCGAAGGCAGATGGAGCGTGCGATGGTGATCTCATCAACTTTGGAAACACTTCCAACACACATCGTCACCTCGCCCTTTGCCAGTCTCCGTTTAGTCCGTAGCTTTTGCTTCAAGTCACCAATAATAGTAACTGAACCGGTATCCAATCCCCAGGTGCTACCAGGAGTACTAGTGAGGTACACATTAATAACACGTATATACTTTGTTGAAGTTGCCAACCTTCTTATCTACCATGCATTTGGGGTAATTCCGCTACCAGTGACCGTTCCCCTTACAATAGAAGCACTCAGTCTCGGGTTTGGGTTCAACCTTGGGTTCCTTCACTAGAGCGGCAACTGGTTTGCCATCCATGAAGTTTCCCTTCTAGCCCTTGCCCTTCTTGAAACCAGTGGTCTAGTTAAACCATCAACACTTGATGCTCCTTCTAGATTTCTACCTTTTGCGGTCTTAAGCACCGCGAACAGCTCCAGGATTAACTCCATCCCTTGCATGTCATAGTTCATCACGAAGATCTAGTGGCTTAGTGATAGTGGCTAGAGAACTCTATCAATCACTATCTTATCTGGAAGTTTAACTCCCACTTGATTTAAGTAATTGTAGCACCCAGACATTCTGAGCACATGCTCACTAGCTGAGCTATTCTCCTCCATCTTGTTGGCAAAAGAACTTGTCAGAGGTCTCATACCTCTCAACACGGGCATGAGCCTGAAATCCCAATTTTAGCTCTTGGAACATCTCATATGTCTTATGGCATTCAAAACGTCATTGGAATCCCGATTCTAAGCTGTAAAGTATGGTGCACTAAACTATCAAGTAGTCATCAGGATGTGTCTGTCAGGTGTTCACAACATCCACAAACGACGTTGTAGGGGTTTGCATATCGAGCGGTGCATCAAAGACGTAAGCCTTCTGTGTAGCAGTGAGGACACCCCTCGGCCTACGAACCCAGTCCGCATCATTGCTTACAATATCTTCCAACTTGGTCTTTCTCTAGGAACGTATTGAAACAGGGAGCTACAACGTGAGCTATTTATCCACAACATATTTGCAAAGATAATTTAGACTATGTTCATGATAATTAAGTTCATCTAATCAAACTATTTAATGAACTCCCACTCAAATAGACATCCCTCTAGTCATCTAAGTGAAACATGATCCGAGTCAACTAGGCTGTGTCCGATCATCACGTGAGACGGACTAGTCAACATCGGTGAACATCTTCATGTTGATCGTATCTTCTATACGACTCATGCTCGACCTTTCGGTCTTCCGTGTTCCGAGGCCATGTCTGTACATGCTAGGCTCGTCAAGTCAACCTAAGTGTATTGCGTGTGTAAATCTGGCTTACACCCGTTGTATTCGAACGTTAGAATCTATCACACCCGATCATCACATGGTGCTTCGAAACAACGAACCTTCACAACTGTGCACAGTTAGGGGGAACACTTTCTTGAAATTATTACGAGGGATCATCTTATTTAAGCTACTGCCGTTCTAAGCAAATAAGATGTAAAACATGATAAACATCACATGAAATCAAATAGTGACATGATATGGCCAATATCATTTGCTCCTTTTGATCTCCATATTCGGGGCTCCATGATCATTGTTGTCACCGGCATGACACCATGATCTCCATCATCATGATCTCCATCATCGTATCTTCTTGAAGTTGTCTCGTCATCTATTACTTCTACTACTATGGCTAACGCTTTAGCAATAAAGTAAAGTAATTACATGACATTTATGTTGACACGTAGGTCATAAATAAATTAAGACAACTCCTATGGCTCCTGCCGGTTTTCATACTCATCGACATGCAAGTCGTGATTCCTATTACAAGAACATGATCAATCTCATACATCACATATATCATTCATCACATACTTTTGGCCATATCACATCACAAGGCATATGCTGCAAAAACAAGTTAGACGTCCTCTAACTGTTGTTGCAAGTTTTTACGTGGCTGCTATAGGTTTCTAGCAAGAACGTTTCTTACCTATGCCAAAACCACAACGTGATATGCCAATTTCTATTTACCCTTCATAAGGACCCTTTTCATCGAATCCGATCCAACTAAAGTGGGGGAGACAGACACCCGCTAGCCACCTTATGCAACTAGTGCATGTCAGTCGGTGGAACCAGTCTCACGTAAGAGTACGTGTAAGGTCGGTCCGGGCCGCTTCATCCCACGATGCCACCGAATCAAGATACGACTAGTAACGGCAAGTAAATTGACAAAATCTACGCCCACAACAACTTGTGTTCTACTCGTGCATAGAAACTACACATAGACCTAGCTCATGATGCCACTGTTGGGGATCGTAGCAGAAATTTAAAATTTTCTATGCATCACCAAGATCAATCTATTGAGTAATCTAGCAACGAAGGGAAGGGGAGTGCATCTACATACCCTTGTAGATCGCTAAGCGGGAGCGTTGCAAGAACGCGGATGAAGGAGTCGTACTCGTAGCGATTCAGATTGCGGTTGATTCCGATCTAAGCGCTAAACAACGGCGCCTCCGCGTTCAACACACGTGCAGCCCGGTGACGTCTCCTACGCCTTGATCCAGCAAGGGGAGAAGGAGAGGTTCGGGAAGACTCCGTCCAGCAGCAGCACGACGGCATGGTGGTGGTGGAGGAGCGCGGGACTCCAGCAGGGCTTCGCCAAGCACTACGAGAGACGAGGAGGGAGAGGGGTAGGGCTGCGCCAACAAGGGAAGAACTTCGTGTGTTGGGCTGCCCCTTTGCCTCCACTATATATAGGGGGAGAGGGAGGGCTGCGCCCCCACCTAGGGTTTCCACCCCAAGGGGTGCGGCAGCCCTAGATCCCATCTAGGGTGGCGTCCACAAGGGGGAGAGGGGGAGGCGCACCTGGGGTGGGCCTTAGGACCCATCTGCCCTAGGGTTTGCCCCCCTCCCCTCTTGGAGGCGCCTTGGGCCTTGGTGGGAGGCGCCCCAGCCCACCTAGGGGCTGGTCCCTTCCCACTATTGGCCCATGTAGGCCTCCGGGGCTGGTGGCCCCACCTGGTGGACCCCCGGACCCCTCCGGTGGTCCCGATACACTACCGGTGATGCCCGGAACATTTCCGGTGGCCAAAACCATACTTCCTATATATCAATCTTTCCCTCCGGACCATTTCGGAACTCCTCGTGACGTACAGGATCTCATCCGGGACTCCGAACAACATTCCGTAACCGCGTACATACTTTCCCTATAACCCTAGCATCATCAAACCTTAAGTGTGTAGAACCTACGGGTTCGGGAGTCATGCAGACATGGCCGAGAAAACTCTCCGGTCAATAACCAACACTGGGATCTGGATACCCATGTTGGTTCCCACATGCTCCACGATGATCTCATCGGATGAACCACGATATCAAGGATTCAATCAATCCCGTATACAATTCCCTTTGTCTATCGGTACGATACTTGCCCGAGATTCGATCGTCGATATCCCGATACCTTGTTCAATCTCATTACTGGCAAGTCTCTTTACTCGTTCTGTAACACATCATCCCGTGATCAACTCCTTGGTCACATTGTGCACATTATGATGATGT
This sequence comes from Triticum urartu, assembly GCF_003073215.2. Lineage (NCBI taxonomy): Eukaryota > Viridiplantae > Streptophyta > Magnoliopsida > Poales > Poaceae > Triticum > Triticum urartu. The sequence goes on along the minus strand of NC_053023.1, from coordinate 601,008,941 downwards.
CCTACCGAGTGGGCCCAGAGATACCTCTCCATTACACGGAGTGACAAATCCCAGTCTTGATTCGTGCCAACCCAACAGACACTTTCGGATATACCCGTAGTGTACCTTTATAGCCACGTAGTTACGTTGTGACGTATGGCACACCCAAAGCACTCCTACGGTATCCGGGAGTTGCACAATCTCATGGTCTAAGGAAATGATACTTGACATTAGAAAAGCTTTAGCATACGAACTACACGATCTTGTGCTAGGCTTAGGATTGGGTCTTGTCCATCCCATCATTCTCCTAATGATGTGATCCCGTTATCAACGACATCCAATGTCCATGGTCAGGAAACCGTAACCATCTATTGATCAACGAGCTAGTCAACTAGAGGCTTACTAGGGACATGGTGTTGTCTATGTATCCACACATGTATCTGAGTTTCCTATCAATACAATTCTAGCATGGATAATAAACGATTATCATGAACAAGGAAATATAATAATAACCAATTTATTATTGCCTCTAGGGCATATTTCCAACATCCCCTCAATAGCCTTCCGCCATTCCTGTAGCGAGTGGATAGGTTACTGTCCATCGAAAATAATTCAGAGAGAGGAGTAAAATGGTGGGATTGGAGCTTACCTATCTGGGAGGATTATACATGGAAAATCTATCTCGACATTGGAGACGAGTGAACTCCTCCTTCTCCCCTTTGTACAGTTCGGCTAATATTTTGACCAAAGCGGCGGGAGTCTTTGGACCCTTCCGACCGTAGCATGAGGCGTCATCTTCCCCATTATAGTGCCACATGGGAAGCCCTCTGTATAGGAGTGGTTGGACCCCCCGACTATGGGACTACTAGGAAAAGGCCTACTAATGGCGCACCAGTTTTTCCTACTAATGGCGCATCACTGGTGCGCCATTAGTATCACGCCACTAGTATTTATTACCAATGGCGCACCAGTGATGCGCCATTAGTATCTGGTATACTAATGGCGCACCACCTAGTGCGCCATTAGTATATAACACCATGCGCCATTAGTATGCCTCCCAGGGGCCATATTTAACCATGTGCTTTGGCACACTAATGGCGCACTGCGGATGGATGCGCCATTAGTATACTTGGCATACTAATGGCGCACTCTTTGGTGATGCGCCAATAGTATACTTTGGCATACTAATGGCGCACTCTGTAGTGATGCGCCATTAGTATGAATATTAGGTTTTTTTTACTTTTCTGATTTTTGCACAGGTTACAAAATATATTATTTAACAGAATATAGACAGTAGCACACAACAACAGCAGATTCATCAAATACAATAGAAGATTAGTCTCCGAATACAATTCATCATATTAGTCTCCGAATTCAAAAGACCGAACAAAGATAAAACATTACAAATCTCGAGACCGCGAGTATCGAGTTTGTCTTCACATTACAAGTCGATATTGATCGTCTAAACTACCATCACATAGAAGAGAGCTGCGGTCATCACAATGAGCATCATCGCGATGAAACTGGTCTTCATCCGGTTCCTCCAACGCTCCCTCCTCTCTCCCGCTAGATAGCGGGCGTATCTAGATTCCGCCTCCTCCCTAGTGGTGTACCCTTTGTAACTGTTACCGCTGAAACGGTGAACCTGTCTCCGACACTCCTCCCAGTCGTCGTAGACTCCGGAAACCTTACCCTTGTACACGACATACGACAACATCTCTATGCACAAGCCAAACAACAGACAATAAATACATGAGCAATATATAAGTATGCAACAAAAGGATCGGAAGAGAAAAGCAAGACATGACATTAATAGCACGATTCATGGTCCTACTAATAAATAGCATCGATTATATCTAAGTTGAACGACTGTCCAAACCAAAGAGACATACAATTCATTAAAGTTTAATTACAACATGAGCCAATCAATGTTTCAGAACTACACATAGCATCACTACTTTCGACTCGACTCATGGACAGGAGCGTGGATGAAGCCGCCGTCTATCGTGATGGTCATCAAATCGCGGGCGTTGTCAGCCTACATTTGTAGCATTCCGTCTATCTCAATGTTGGACGGTTGATATCTGAGGAAGAACTGCCCCGAGGTATGAAGGACATCTTGATGGATGATGTCCGCAAACTCCGACTGGATGCGAAAGAATTCTTGTCTGATGTCCGCGTCCTGGATTGCCGACTAGCTCGCGGCCCAATCTTTGAGAATATTTGGTAGCAGAAGGTGATGATGGTCCCTTACGATCTCCCGCATGTGATGGAGGGCGTAGTAGGCATCCTTCTGACCGCCAGGCGGCTGCTTGACGCAGCAGAACGTCGTATTGTGGGCGAACACGTGCTTGCCGTACTTACGAACTACCCTGGTGAAGGTGCCTCCAGATTTGGCGTAGCCGGGGAGAACATCATCAAGAACTTTCTTGATATTTGTGTAGTCTATCTTGGAGTTACGGTTCTAGTCGAAATACGTGGACATGGAATATTTTGGGTTTAAGAGGATGAGTGTGCAATGTGTGTCACTGCACAGAACACGGAATGTTAGAAGAAAAAGAACGATCGAAATCCAAGAAATCATATGTTACGGGGCGGTTAAGGGATGACTTACTCGGGAAAGTAAGCCACAAGGAAGTTATCCTTATCTGGGTTTGCCAGAATGACGTCTTCGAGGTGTGAACTCGTGACTTGGCGGTCCCCAGCGCTGCTCAAGAGCTTGGCACGCATGTAGAAGGGGTCGACGATCACGATGTCCGGGGTCTTGTCTCTAATGATCCGCATCTCCATACTCAGCGAAAACAGCCGAACGAAGGTGTAGTGCAGCGGATGAAGGTTAAACATAGCAAAGATGTCATCAAACCGCAGGACGATCGTACCCCCGATGTCGCCATCCACAAAGTCCTTGCCCTCTGGCACCTTGGCCACGAAAACCGGGTATGCCACATCATTCTCTCTTAGAGGCCGCTTCTCTAAAGAAAGAACACTGTCGTGCAGACTCCGCATAGCACCGGTTGCAGCATTGAGCATATTTGTCGGTAGCATCGCCCTACCCGCCACATGAACCCTCCTCGAGATATCCTTAGGTGAAGGTGGCCTGTCCTGAGCACGGATCGTACTCGGTGCCGGCTGGCTCCCACCGGCGCCCTTTCTAGTCTACCGTTTCTGTCCCTTCTTCTTGATCTGCTGTAATGGGACCGAGTTCTGCTCATAGACCGCCTTCTTGAGCGTGTTGGTGCTGATAATATTTGGCACCTCAGCTATCTGCGGCTCAGTGAAGGCGGCAGTTGGAGGCGTCTCCTGAGAACTGAACGCCAGACGACGCCTGTTGCAACTGGGTTTCTCCGCCGTACCAGCTAGATCGCGGTCGTCTTGGTTGGGTTCTTGAGAAGGAGGCCCGCAGAACTCGTCATCGTACCCATGTTTGGCAAAGTACTTATCGACGTTGGTAAATGTACCGTCGTTGTCGTCGTTCTCTGGATCTTGTGCCATATGCATGTCCGGATCCTGTGCCATAGGGATGTCCGGCATGTCCGGTAGCGTTGCGGCATTCTTGCCATGGCTTGGCGCCGGCACGACTGGCGGTCTTGTCTGTGGGGTGGTGTCCCCCGCCCCCAAACGAATCTGGCTCTTCGGCCAAAGCAGGGGCCGACTTACGCAGGCGCTGAGGGTCATCTCATCTTCTTCGTCGGCCCCAGCGGGTCGAATCGGAGGTAATAGCTCGTCGCAGCTTGGCAGCACCCGAACCACTTCAACCCTATACATTGTGGGTGGCATCGGATTACCATGGAACACGGGGTTGCCCGGTTGAACGATTCTTCCCTTGGCGACATCGACCAACTCGGCGCCCATGAAGTGCAGGAGAGTGCAAGGAACGTCGGCGGCGCCCTGCGAAAACAAGTAGGGCGTCAGGGATGCCTAGTCAAGGGCAAGGAGATGAAGTCCTCGGCCGAGAGGCTTAGTTAGCGTGATGCCGTCGAGCTCGGCTAATGACGAGGCACCGCCAACGGCGGGCGTGCAACTGACGGAGGGGCCACTTGCTGGCGAGGTGCCGGCCGGCGTACACCCGGGTGCATTAAGCTCCAATGCCGGTGTCGGAGACACCAATACCGCCGCCGCCGGAGACACCAATGGCGCCGCCGCCGTAGACAACAATACCGCCGCCGCCGGAGACACCAATGGCGCCGCCTGCGCGTTGTGCGAGTTGCTGGCCATGAAGCTGGGAATCGGGGGCGGCCCCTATTGGCCACCCGCAATCCACGTCGTTATCCCATGAATCAAGGTAGGCATAATGCCAGTGAGCGTCGATCCCAGTTGTTGTTGCACTTGCTCTTGGACCATCTCCGGAATTCACGCCCCTTGCGCCTTGAGTGCTTCAACCTCGCGTGACTGCCTTTCCGAGCTGGTCTTTTTCTCCTTTCGCCCACCAGCGGTATAGTATGACGACCATTTTGTGGACAAGCCTTTGCCGGCCACACGACCAGCTGACGTTGGCTTACTGAGCTTATCCTTTTTTTTCATTATGTTCAACACCCTATTCAAAGGGGTGTCGAAAGGGGAGCTCTGAGACGACCCCGCGGTACTACTTTCTTTGTCCTGCGGAAGGAACATGAACCGTTTAGAAATATTGGGGATTAATTAGAATGCAACCATATGGAGCTAATTACGCGGGGGTGTATTCCTTACCAGAACAAGCTCAAGCTCCTTGGTCTATGGATCCGTGGTAAGCTCCTTTGTTACCGGGTCCTCCTTGTACCGGGCCCTGAGAAAGTTCCTGGTCTGCTTGTCACGGTATTTCTCGAAGCGGGGCGGTAGGCCTTGCTCGACACGCTCCGCGTCCTCCTTGTCCCATATAGGCTCCGCCACTCTGTAACTGTCGGGACCGAGTTGGTGGACCCCTATGTTCAACTGCCGCATTTCTTTCCCCCACTGACTTGATTCGGAGGTTGCGGGGGTCTTGCACTTGATCTTGAACTCCTTGTAGTCATCTTCGCTAATCAAAGGATATTTCGCCTTGATCTTATCATAACTATCACCTTTGTCAATCATTTCCTTCATTGTGCTTTTCCAAGTAGACAGGGCCGTGCTCATCGTCGTGAGGGCGGCACCGTTCACTTTATTCCTCGAGAGGCGTGTGTTTGCGAACTCAGCGGGGAACTTGTATTGTTCGTGCAGCTTCGTGAAGAGGAGGCTACGCAAATTCCCTCGGTCCTGATGCCTCAGGTTCTCGGTGTTGATCGAGGCGGTGCTCCGGAGAATGCAACCGAGCTGAACCGAGTACCCCTTGACTACGTGTTTGGGCGCCGTCGGATGCCCGTCGGAGTTCACTTCAGTAAATTCCTCCCTGACGGTGCCGAGCACGTTCGGGCGCTGGTCTTTCCGTTGCCACTTCGGTTGGCTACCATCTGTGCGTGCACCGCCATCATCAGTGGTGGCATCCGCAGCACCATCATCAGTGGTGGCATCCCCGATGCCACTAGGGGTTGTGTAGTCAGGATCGGTGTCTTCCACGGCGTCCTCATAGCGGTGAGGTTCTTCCTCCAACTCCTAGGATAGCTCCTAGAATTTCTTGCCGCCCGAACCGCCAGCCTCATCGTTGTGGGCCATGTTTCGCTCTAAATAGGAAAAAAATTTGGTAAAAAAGTTGGTTATTGTCAAGGAACAAGATCATGGTCTCATCATTTAGGGTTTGTCGACACTGAGGCATCCTAAAAGCTAAGCTTTTATCATTTAGGGTTTGTCGACGCCGAGGCACCCTAAAAGCCTAAGCGTACATCATTTAGGTTCTCATCGACACCGAGGCACCCTATAGAAGCCAAGTTAAGTTTTCATCATTTAGGGTTTATCGATGCCGAGGCACCCTAGGTTGGGCCTAATCACTTGGCACTAATCACTTGGCTCTATTGCCACCTATGTTGGGTTTATCATCTAGGGTTTATCGATGCTAAGGAGAATTCTAAGTTGGGCCTAATCACTTGGCTCTATTGCCACCTATGGTTTAATGCAGCAAGAATGGCAGGGCAGTTGATCCTACTTAACTAAGTACTAAGATACCCCGGCCCATGCATTAGTCGCAAGTACCCCATATGTCCTATTTTTAGCAAAGTCATGCGAAAATTCATGGAAAATTTCGGCACGACCTTTGCTGAAAATAGGACATATGGAGTACCCGAATTTGCCGGAACAGAAGTTAATCGACATTCCGGCAACCTCAAGGGCCTCTCGGGGTACCTGCAAATTCATTACCCCACCCCCACCCAGCTGCAACCCCACAACACCCCACAATATCTTCACGACACGATGGTCGGAGACAAAACCCCCCAATATCATCAAAATATACCAGTTATGAAGTAAAATTGCTGAAGTGTTCTAGGAGTAGAACCTGAAGTGTAGTCAGTGGCTTCACCTATGTGCATAAAAATCATAAAAATTCAAAATCATTTGAAACCTGATCACTAGTCATAAAAATTCAAAATCAAAATCTACTAATTAGTTCTTGTGCTCATCCAGTCGCAACATCCTTCATACATGATCAGTAGTCATGTACCAAATTTTTATTTAAACTGAATTTGCAAATCAACAAGAGCTCTACTAGTTTCAAACTAGATTTACACTAAATACACTAGAGTATTTGACCAGTAGTCATGTGAACTCTTTGAATTTCTAAACACTTCCAGACATGAGCATTGAGAGTTCACAATTGCAAAAAATGTCCCTTGTTCCTGAACTTGTATTGTACTCCATTCATTCAAGTAGAATGAAACAATTATTGTTGATACTCATGTGCTTCTTTCCAAATAATTTTATTTATTCAGAGTTTGAGAAATTTTGAACAAAAAAAGAACGCAAGATATAGACTGAATTTGATGTTCAAAAATAACTGATAGTAGCATGCTATGGTACAGATAAAGTTGGGTCATAGTAACACACAGTAACATTTCTGGAATCCAAATTGAAACAATAAATCACAGGTAGCTAGCAACTGAAAATCAAATTGGCACTTTCTCCAAACTCATACATGTCTTCTCTTTTTGTAGCATCAGTGCTCACCTCGATGGATTAACTGAATTTTCTACAAACAACAAGTACTAGGGCACACAAAAGTTCTGAAATTTGTGTGCCTAACTAAATTAACTGAATTTTCAGTAACCGAATAAACTGAATTTTCAAAACTGACAAATATTAATAGGTTGACTATAGCAAATCCAATTCAGTTATTGCTTACTAACTGAACTTTATGACAGTATATACAACAACTTATCCTCTTAAGCCAAAACAACTTTCTAAAAGCCAGATGCAACTTGTTGAGCTAATTTTGAGCAGAACTCCTTGAGGAACTAGCAGCAAAAGGTACTAAACTAGTAGCAAGCTTGTGTTATTGCTTACTAAGGTACTGAACTGATCAGAACTTCAGAACAGTGAGCTTTACATACTACTTTCAAAGGGATTTGAACATAATTTGACCTAAATTCGAGAGGGATTTGACCTTATTTTGCATCTACACTAGCCCCTAATCCATGGCTAGAGCTAGTAGTAGGAACACATGGTAGAGTAATTAGGCAGCCTTGAGGAACCCAAATCCATGGCTGCTAGATCGAATGAAACAAGGAGGGGAGAGGGGACGGAGGGGAGTTGGGGGCACCTTCACCTTGGGTGGCTGAACGACGGCGCCGTGGATTTAGAGGTCTAGGTGGAAGAAGCCCTTGATTGCAGTGACTGTGGTGGCTGGGTGCGCCCCTCCTGCTCCTCCTCCTCGAGCAGGACAAGGTCGGCGGCTACATGGTGAGGAGAAGGCCCTCCTCTCCTCTCCGGGCGTCGTCCTGGTCGCTTTCCGGCACAGTCTACCTGTAGAGACGAGACAAGAAGGGGTCAGGGGTTTGGAGTGGACGGGGGCTTACGGGCGGAGGAGGACGGGCGGAGGAGGAGGGGGGCTTACGGGCGGAGGAGGTAGGGCGGCGGCGCAGTAGGGGCGGCGGAGGGAGGCGCTGCTGGGCTCCTGTGCCGGCTGCGGGGCAGCGGAGGCTTCGGACGGCTGGGTGCGCCGTGGCGTCGGGCTGACAGTCGTGGCGGCAGGCGGGGGAGCTGGAGCAAGTGTGGAGCGGGCGCGGGGGTCGTTGGAGCGGGTCGGGGGTCATCGGAGCGGACGCGGCAGGGGAGGAAAGGGGGATCTGGCGAGGGAGAGGGAAGGGGGATCGCGCGAAGGGGCATCCAGCTAGACACTATAGCAATGGCGCACCACCCTCTGGTGCGCCATTACTAGTTTTTTTTCTGATAGCAATGGCGCACCCTCCTGTGGTGCGCCATTAGTAACTTTTTTTTTCTGACAGCAATGGCGTACCCTCCTCTGGTGCGCCATTAGTAACATTGTTTTTCATTATTTCTTGTTGCATCTAATAATTTGTTTTTTTATCAAATTTGTTATTTTCATGAGGACTAGAACAGAAGATATCATCAAATATCATCAACTTTTTTTGAAAATATCATCAAATTTGTTTTTTTATTTTTAATTGAAAATATCATCAAATTTGTTATTTGAAGATATCATCAAATTTCTTATTTGAAAATATCATCAAATTTGTTATTTAAAAATATCTTCAAAAAGTGGGGGAGGGTGCGGGTGTCGGCGGCGGCGGTGGAGCGGGCCGGGGGAAGGTGCGGGGGTGTCGGCGGCGGCGGTGGAGCGGGGGAGGGTGCGGTGGGTCGTCGGCGGTGGTGGAGCGGGGGAGGGTGTGGTGGGGTCGTCGGCGGCGGTGGAGCGGGGGGAGGGTGCGGGGGGTGCTCGGCGGCGAGGGGGATCTGGCGAGGCGGATAGCTATCGAGAGGGAGGGGGATCGAGATCGAGTGTCCTCATGAATATTCAATATTTTTTCATATTGAATATGAAAAAATATCATCAAATTTGAAAAAAATATTCATGAATTCAAAAAGGGCCCATGAAATTTAAAAATATTCATGATATCAAAAAGTGCCCGAGAAATGAAGGCTACGATTTAAATACAGTCGATCTTAGCTAGCTATCTGTTCATAATCTTCTTGCCCTTCTTTTTCACAAATGGAGTTCTTATGTGGAACGGACGTCCTTTAGGTAGGGTGGTCCTGCTTCTTCTTGTGGTGTATGCTGCTACTACTTCATCGTCGTCGTCATGTTCGATCTTCGGGTCATCGTACTTGTCGAAGTCTTGCTCATTGGCTACTCCATCCATTCCGATGATCTTCCTTTTTCCTCTCCTCATGACAACACGACTGGGCTTTGACGGGTCGGTAATGAAGAAGCATTGGTCCACTTGGGAAGCCAGTACCCATGGCTCATTTTTCGCGGTGACGTTTGCGCCCGCGGTCTTGGATTTGGCTTCGGGTATAACCATGGTGGTGAAATACCGGTCTTCTTTTAGGACGCTCTTGGCCCATCTGACACGGAACATCGGGACCTTCTCTCCAATGTAGCTCAGCTCCCAGATCTCCTCGATCCTTTCGTAGTATATGTCCTTGTCGTTACCGGTGCAGGATTCCGTCGTTACCCCTGAGTTCTGATAACCATCGCTCTTCATGTCCTTGTCCTCGGTGTAGAATGTGTAGCCGTTGATATCGTACGCCTCATAGGTCATCAGGTTGTGCTCGGCACCCTGTGACAAGGCGAATATGAGTTGTTCTTCTGCGGAAGAATCCTCATGTAAAGGGTACGACAGAAGCTTCTGCTTGAACCAACGCGTGAAACATGAGTTGTGCTCTTTGATTATATCTCCGTCCATCCTCTGTTGGCCTCGGTCATTGTACGTCTTCTCAATAAAGGTTTTGTGCTCTACCACCCAAGGATCGACCACGTCTATGTGTTGTAGCGCGACTAGGTTTGCTCTTTCAAAGTCGGCGAGTCGACCCTCCAAGTCGACATGCATTTCGCAGCGACCCTCATGGTGACCCCATCCAGCGAGTCTGCCGAGGTGCCTGTTGACGAGCAGACCAACGGGGTTCTCGATGCTTAGATAATTCGTGTAGTAGCAGATGCACTCTTCGGTCAGAAAGCCCCTGGCTATACTTCCCTCTGGACATGACATGTTGCGAACGTATCCTTTGATGACACCATTCATCCTTTCGAAAGGCATCATGCTGTGCAGGAACGTCGGCCCGAGTTGGATGATATCCTCCACGATATGGACCAGCAGATGCACCATAACGTCGAAGAATGCGGGCGGGAAGTACATCTCAAGATCGCATAGTATCACCACGATCTCTTCCTGTAGCCTTCTGAGTTGCCTCACGCCAACCGACTTCCGAGAGATGACGTCGAAAAAGTTGCATAGGCCAAATAGCGTTTCACGGATGTGCACGTCCATGATCCCACGGATTGCAACTGGAAGTATCTGCGTCATTAGCACGTGACAGTCGTGAGACTTCATCTCGCTGAACTTCTGCTTCGCTGGGTCTAGGTATCTGCTTATCTTCCCCGCGTAACCGTAAGGAAGTTTTACTCCTACAAGGCAGGTGAAAAACTGCTCGATCTCCTCCTGACTTAGAGTGAAGCACGCGGGAGGGTATTCATTTCCGGTCTTCTTGGCCTTTTTGCCTTTGCGACGACTTTCTGTGTCCTGCTTCGCCTCATCATCATCATCATCATCATCATCATTAGCGTGAAGCTCCTGCCTGATGCCCATTGATTTCAAGTCTGCCCTTGCTTTCGGCACATCTTTGGTCCTCTCTAGCATGTTGAGCAGGGTACCAAGCAGACTCTCGCACACGTTCTTCGTGATATACATGGCATCAAGGCTGTGAGGCACACGGTCGATCTTCCAGTAGGGCAAGTCCCAGAAAACAGACCTCGTTTTCCATACCTTCAGCAGCGGCTCTGGCGCCTTTCGCTTCTTTCCCGGCTCTGCCGCCTTTTGCTTCTTTCCCGACAGTGGGCAATCTTTCCAATTTTTCAACAGCCCGTCTATTTCCTCGCCGCTCCTCGTACGCGGGCGTCTTCGGAGTTCGGTTTCTCCATCGAATAGATCCTTGTGTTTCCTCCACGGGTCATCGTCGCGAAGCCACCTTCGATGTCCCATGAACACGGTTTTCGAAGACCCGGGATCTCTATCTAGTTGGCGATACGTTGTGTCATCCATGCACCTGACACATCCAGAAAATCCATGGACCACCTGCCCCGCGAGATATCCGTAACCGAGATAGTCGTGCACCGTAGTGAGCAGTGTGGCTCTCATAGGGAAATATTCTTTCTCTGCGGCGTCCCACGTATTGGCTGGCGTTTTCCACAGCGTGTCTAGCTCCTCTTTCAGCAGCCCCAGATACAGATTGATGTTGTTCCCTGGTTGTTTCGGCCCTTCAATTAGCATACTCATGTGAATGTACATCCTCTTCAAGCACAACCAGGGGCGAAGGTTGTACATCCACACAAACACAGGCCAGGTGCTATGTGTGCTTCTCTGGCTGCCAAATGGATTGAGTCCATCGGTGCTCGTGCCCAGCACGATGTTCCTTGGATACTTCCCAAATTCTGGGTGTACGAAGTTCAACGCTTGCCACTGGCTCCCATCCTTAGGGTGACTCAGCATCTTGTCTTTTTTATTTATCTTCGGATCATTTGTGTCATCTTCTCGCTTCTTCTCGTCCCTATCCGCGTGCCAACGCAGGAGCTTTGCTACCTTAGGGTCCGCAAAATACCGCTGCAGACGAGGAGTGATCGGAAAGTACCACACCACTTTTCGAGGAGCTTTCTTCCTCTTCTTGTATTGAGTGATGCCGCACACCGGACATATGGTAGACTCCGCGTGCTCGCCCCGATAAATGATGCAATTGTTCATGCACACATGGTATTTCACATGCGGTAAATCCAGAGGACACACGACTTTCTTCGCCTCCTCAAAACTGGTCGGGCACTTGTTCCCCTTGGGGAGACGTTCGTGCCAGAATGACATGTTCTCGTCAAATCATGCGTCGGTCATTTTGTGTTTTACCTTCATCTCCAAAGCCATGAGCATTACTTTCAGGCAGGTATCCTCGGGTCTGCATCCTTCATACAATGGAGTAACCATGTCTATCTCCAGTTGATCCAGCTTGGCTTTCTCTCGGGCGGCAGCTCTTGCGTTATCCGTCTGCTTGAGAAGCAGCTCTTGAATATGAGGGTGCTACACCCATCCCATCGATAGTCCATCGTCGTCTACTCCTCCCGCATCTTGATGTTCATGATCATGCCCTTCGTCTGCTCCGGCATCTTCCTCATCATCATGTCCGGCATCTTCTACATGATGACTGTGTACAGCATCACCGTCATGATCATGTCCTGGACATTCTTCGTCTTCTCGCCTGCCCGAGCCGCGGTGGTTGCCTTGCTGCCCTTCCTCATTTCTTGCCCGGCCCCCATGGACGACTTCATAGTCATCTTCATCACCTTGCCACCGATAGCCATCCATGAAACCACGCAAGAGCAGGTGGTCCCGCACCTGCCCGGAATCCGGGTCCGCAATAAGGCTCTTCAGCTTGCATCTTCGACACGCGCATCTTATCTCCGTCTCATTCTTTTGAAGCATCTCGGCCTTTGCGGAGCTCAAAAACCTATTCACGATGCCTTCGGTCATCGTGCGAACCATGGTCGCCTGCGGGGTAGAGCAAAACGATATTTTAGAACCAAGAAAAAATTTGGCATGACTTTCCCTAAAAATAGGACCAAAAAGAATGCATAGTGCCAAAATTCTCGCCGAAACGGATATGAATCAACATTCCGGCAAAATATTGGCAACTATCGCATTTCAAATACCGGTACCTGCAAACACAAACATATATGCAACACCACAAACATATATAGATCTAGCTAGGCCACAAAAAGTGCATGTGCACGTTGTTGGAGCGAGCTAGGGAGAAAAAAAGTAGATCTACAACATGAAGATAGCTTTCCCCTTACTTACCTATCAAAAAAGGTAATTTCAACACTTAATTTTGATGAATCTATGGTGCAAATGAGGTGAGGAGGAGGAGGCAGCCAACAAGCTTAGAGAAGGAGGTTGGGGAATGAAGTGGGGAAAGTGAGTGTGTAGGTGTGGCTGTCCAAAAATATCTAGCTGGTCCCAGGTTACTAATAGCGCACCACACAGCCATGCGCCATTAGTAACCCAACATGCTAATGGCGCACCACACAGACATGCGCCATTAGTAGTTTTGCAAAAAAGTTAAAAAAATAATTTTTATACTAATGGCGCACCGTGGCATAGTGCGCCATTACTAGTTTAAACTAGTAATGGCGCACTATGCAACGGTGCGCCATTAGTAGTTTTGGAAAGAAGTAAAAAAAATACAGTAGTGGCGCATTCTATGGCTAGTGCGCCATTAGTAGTTATAAATACTAATGGCGCACTCTGCCCGGATGTGCCATTGGTATGTTTGAAAAAATGAAAAAAAAACATTTTGTTAGTAGTGGCACACCGTGTGCCTGGTGCGCCATTAGTGTGGACACTAATGGCGCACCAGCACATGGTGCGCCACTGCTATATAGTAGTGGCGCACCACATGACAGGTGCGCTGAGGGAGTCCTGGATTAGGGGGTGTTCGGATAGCCGGACTATACCTTCAGCCGGACTCCTGGACTATGTAGATACAAGATTGAAGACTTTGTCCTGTGTCCGGGAGGGACTTTCCTTGGCGTGGAAGGCAAGCTTGGCGATACGGATATGTAGATCTCCTACCATTGTAAACGACTCTATGTAACCCTAACCCCATCCGGTGTCTATATAAACCGGAGGGTTTTAGTCCGTAGGACAACATATACATCAACAATCAGACCATAGGCTAGCTTCTAGGGTTTAGCCTCCTCGATCTCGTGGTAGATCTACTCTTGTACTACCCATATCATCAATATTAATCAAGCAGGACGTAGGGTTTTACCTCCATCGAGAGGGCCCGAACCTGGGTAAAACTTCGTGTTCCTTGCCTCCTGTTACCATCCGGCCTAGACGCACAGTTCGGGACCCCCTACCCGAGATCCGCCGGTTTTGACACCGACATTGGTGCTTTCATTGAGAGTTCCTCTGTGTCGTCGCCGTCAGGCTTGATGGCTCCTACGATCATCGATAGCGATGCAGTCCAGGGTGAGACCTTCTTCCCCAGACAGATTTTCGTCTTCGGCGGCTTCGCACTGCGGGCCAATTCGCTTGGCCGTCTGGAGCAGATTGAAAGCTACCCCTGGCCGTCAGGTCAGATTTGGAAGTTTTAACTACACGGCTGACATCTCCGGGGACTTGATCTTCGACGGATTCGAGCCACGGCCGAGCGCGCCGCATTATCACGACGAGCATGATCTAGGTCTGCCGCCGAACAGTGCCCTGGAGGCCGCACCCGCATCGGCTCCGACCCTTAATTCGGAGCCAACTGCCCCGAACGAGGACGGACGGTTGGACGCCACCTCGGGGGCTGCGACCCCAACGGCATTTGAGCCAAGCACCAGCCCCGTACTCTGCAAGACTCGTGACTCCAAGGAGTCGGACTCCTCTCCGCACTCCGAACCCTCCGCGCCCTTGCCGATCGAATCCGATTGGGCGCCGTTCATGGAGTTCACTGCCGCGGACATCTTTCAGCACTCGCCTTTCGGCGATATCCTGAAGTCACTGAAGTCTCTCTCTTTATCAGGAGAGCCCTGGCCGGACTACGGTCAGCAAGGTTGGGGTACGGACGATGAAGAAATTCAAATCCCACCCACCACCCACTTTGTAGCCACTGTCGACGACTTAACCGACATGCTCGACTTTGACTCCAAAGATATCGACGGTATGAACGCTGATGAAGGAGATGATGAAGAACCAGCGCCTACTAGGCCCTGGAAAGCCACCTCGTCATATGACATATACATGGTGGACACCCCAAAAGAGGGAGCTGGCGATGGAACAGCGGAGGATGACCCCTCTAAGAAACAGCCTAAGTGCCGGCGTCAGCGGCGCCGCTCAAAATCCCGCCAAAACAAACAAGGTGATTCCAGCACGGGAGATAATAATACTCCGGAAAGTGCCGAAGAAAACCCCCTCCAACAAGATTGAGCATAGGAGGATGGAGAAACCATTCCTCATGAGAGAGCGGCAGACAGAGAGGTCGAGGACGATAATTACATGCCTCCCTCCGAAGACGAGGCAAGCCTCGACGATGACGAATTCGTCGTGCCAGAGGATCCCGTCGAGCAAAAGTTTTTTCAACGCAGGCTTATGGCCACGGCAAGAAGCCTCAAGAAAAAACAGCAACAGCTTAGAGCTGATCAAGATTTGCTAGTCGACAGATGGAGTGAAGTCCTTGCGGCCGAAGAGCATAAACTCAAACGCCCCACCAAGAGCTACCCAAAGCGCAGGTTGCTACGCCGATTAGAGGAGGAAGCACTTAATGCGGCCGACCGGCCACCTCGTGGTCGCCACAGAGAGGCCTCTCGGCCCTCCACTCAAGCCTCACCCTGTACAAAGGCACGGGAATATGCGCCGGACTTACGAGACATGCTGGAGGACAAGGCAAGGCAAACAAGATCGATCTACGGATCGCGTGGGCGCGCCACGGCTCAAGACGGTAACCGTCACGCCGGCCACAAATTCGGTGGGGCAGAACACAGTAGACAAGGCTCATTGGAGCTACATCACGATATAGCCCAGTACAGAGGCGCCGCACACCCACTCTACTTTACAGACGAAATAATGGATCATCAAATCCCCAAGGGTTTCAAACCCGTAAACACCGAATCATATGATGGGACAACAGATCCTGCGGTATGGATCGAGGATTATCTCCTTCATATCCACATGGCCCGCGGTGATGATTTCCAAGCCATCAAATACCTCCCACTCAAGCTTAAAGGACCGGCTCGGCATTGGCTTAACAGCTTGCCAACAGGATCAATCAGTTGTTGGGAGGACCTGGAATCCACATTCCTCGACAATTTCCAGGGCACTTATGTGCGACCCCCAGACGCCGATGACCTAAGTCACGTAATTCAGCAGCCAGAGGAATCGGCCAGGCAATTCTGGACACGGTTCCTAACAAAGAAAAATCAAATAGTCAACTGTCCGGACGCTGAGGCCCTAGCAGCCTTCAAACACAATATCCGTGATGAGTGGCTGGCCCGGCACCTTGGCCAGGAAAAGTCGAAATCTATGGCAGCACTCACGACACTCATGACCCGCTTTTGCGCAGGAGAAGACAGTTGGCTTCCTCGTAGCAACAATATGACCAAGAACCCTGGTAATTTGGACACCAGGGACAGTAGTGGCAGGTCATGTCGCAACAAGCAGAAGCGCCGCATTAACGGCGACAATGCTGAGGATACGGCAGTTAATGCCGGATTCAGAGGCTCTAAATCCGGTCAGCGGAAAAAGCCATTCAAAAGGAATCCTAGGGGCCCGTCCAGTTTGGACCGAATACTCGACCGCTCGTGCCAGATACATGGTACCCCCGAAAAGCCAGCCAATCACACCAACAGGGATTGTTGGGTGTTCAAGGAGGCAGGCAAGTTAAACGCCGAAAATGAAGACAAGGGGCTGCATAGCGATGACGACGAGGAGCCCCGACCGCCGAACAACAGTGGACAGAAGGGTTTTCCCCCACAAGTACAGACGGTGAACATGATATACGCAACCCACGTCCCCAAAAGGGAGCGGAAGCGCGTGTTAAGGGACGTATACGCGGAAGAGCCAGTCGCCCCAAAGTTCAATCCATGGTCCTCCTGCCCGATCACCTTTGATCGAAGGGACCATCCCACTAGCATCCGTCATGGCGGATTCGCCGCATTGGTCCTAGACCCAATCATTGACGGATT
The DNA here is from genome assembly GCF_003073215.2 of Triticum urartu. NCBI lineage: Eukaryota > Viridiplantae > Streptophyta > Magnoliopsida > Poales > Poaceae > Triticum > Triticum urartu. The sequence goes on along the minus strand of NC_053023.1, from coordinate 600,992,191 downwards.
TCATCTCACTAGAGTCCTTATGGACGGCGGCAGCAGCCTGAACCTGCTTTACCAGGATACAGTGCAGAAAATGGGCATAGATCCCTCGAGGATTAAGCCCACCAAGACGACCTTTAAAGGCGTAATACCAGGTGTAGAGGCCAACTGTACAGGCTTAGTCACACTTGAAGTGGTCTTCGGATCCCCGAATAATTTCCGAAGCGAGGATTTAATATTCGACATAGTCCCGTTTCGCAGTGGTTATCACGCACTGCTCGGGCGAACCGCATTCGCTAAGTTCAATGCGGTACCGCATTACGCATACCTTAAGCTCAAGATGCCAGGTCCTCGAGGAGTAATTACGGTCAATGGAAACACCGAACGCTCCCTCCGAACGGAGGAGCACACGGCGACCCTTGAAGCGGAAGTATAAAGCAGCCTCTCCAGGCAGTTCTCCAGTCCGGCCACTAAACGACCGGACACCATCAAGCGCGCCCGGAGTAACCTACAACAAGACCGCCTGGCATGATCCGAGCAGGCGTAGCAATGCGTCCCCAACCCCAACCCTCGCAAAAAGGCAATGCCAGTACTTCGCGTACATAACTACGCTCTAGAGATACCATGGGTACAGGGGGAGGGGCACCATCACGGCACGCCCAAAAATACGGCTTAAACTGTACCAGGGGCTGCCGATATTTTTTTTATTTTTCTCTTACTTTCAGGACTCCATCCTTCGGAAGGCCTGTTCGGCAGTTCAATTGCCGCACAAATGATGCAAGAACCAGGGAAGCAGACAAGCCACGCCACAGTACGGAACTCCCAGGTGGTCTCTATCACGAGCAGTATACCTGTTCCGCATACTATTCCGCAGCTTGCCCCTGGAACGGACATGTTAACTAGTCCAACCTTCCACTTATCGCATTATTTGTATCATTCTTCTTTGATCGCAGCCCTTTTTAATAAACAATGCATAGCTTTCGTCTATTTTTGCATTACCTTTTTTCTTTATATATGTTCCTTAACGACATGTTGCACCCATACATGTTGGTATGGCCAAAATACGCCAGGGGCTTTAGTACCCCTCAATATGGTGTGAGAAGTCCGAACACTTTAACAAGTGCGGAACCCCGAACTTATAGCATTATATGCATCGGCTCCGAATCATGTCTTGGGTCAATAGTTGGGTTTGCCCGGCTCCTATGTTTTGGTGCCTTACGTTCCGCTATATCGGCTAAGGTAGCACTAGGAGAACCACTGCGATTGTGCCCCAGTTGAGCTGGGTCGAGCACCTCAGTGGAGAAAGCTAAAACTGATTGTCATGATGAAGCGAGAGCTGGTCGCTGTTCGAGAGGTTTTTCGAGTCCCTAAAGACTTATGCCGCTTAGGGGGAGGAGCCTGCTCTGTCTGGCCAAGGCATGGATAACGCCCCGAACTCGGTCTTTCGAATACCAGGGGCTTCGCCGAAATTTAAAATTATAGAATTCTATGGCTAAGTGAGAGTGTTCACGCATTATAGTCTGATTGCCTTGTTCGTTGGGCTGAGCTCCTCCCTCGAAGGACCCAAACATGGGAAAAAGAGCGCTCAGGTTTATCCCCGAACACCCCAGCACTAGCGGCATGGGGGCAGAAGCCGACGACTCGCCATCTCTCAGAATTAATAAACAGCCGCACAGAAGGTAATATTTTAAATTCCAATAGCATTGCTTAGCGCATATAAACAAGTTTTCAGTGCACAGGATAAAACGAGCAAGTTTCACTCAAAAATTACATCCCTAGAACATTCATCCGCCACAAGGCGGGCACCCTTTAGAACATCCTTGTAGTATTTCTCGGGCTTGCAATGCTCTTTCCCCGGCGATGGACCGTCCTTCACCAGCTTCTCAGCATCCAGCTTGCCCCAGTGCACCTTAGCACGGGCAAGGGCCCTACGGGCACCTTCAATGCAGACGGAGCGCATGATGACTTCGAGCCTTGGACAGGCCTCCACCAACCGCCGCACCTGCCCGAAATAGCTCCCACGCAGAGCCCCTCCAGGCCACAGCCGAACAATGAGGCCCTTCATGGCTTGTTCGGCCGCCTTGTGGAGCTCGACGAGTTGCTTCAGCTGGTCGCTCAGGGGCACGGGGTGTCCGGCCTCCGTATACTGAGACCAGAACACTTTCTCTGTCGAGCTGCCCTCCTCGGCTCGGTAGAATGCGGCGGCATCAGATACACTCCGGGGAAGATCTACAAACGCTCCTGGAGAGCTCCGGATTCGGGTAAGTAACAAGTAACTCACGTCTCTGTGTTCGCTTTGCATAAAGAATGCCTTACCCGCCGCTATCCTCTTCACCTCATCCAACTCCTGGAGGATCTTCTGGGATTTGGCCTTGGCAGACTTGGCGTTTTCAATAGCCAGCACGAGCTCGGACGCGCGCGTCTTTGAGTCAAGCTCCAAACTCTCATGTTTTTCCATGAGAGCCTGAAGCTCTCGCCGCACCTTGCCAACCTCGGCCTCATACTTCTCCCGCTCGGTGCGCTCCGAGGCCGCCCCCTCTCGGCCTCGACCAGCGCCTGCTTAAGGGTTACCACTTCAGACATGGCCCCTAAAATAGCCACGATAATCATGTCATTCTTTGCAATTGAACCTTTTTATATATATTTAAAAACATGGTATTTCTTACCTTCATTGTCCTCGAGCTGCTTCTTGGCACGCTCGAGCTCTTGCTCGGACCACTCGAGGTTCTGCTTTAGCGTATCCACTTCCAAAGTCAGTGCGGCGGATGCAAGCAGGGAAGCCTGCATATGCATATTGACTCATTTTTGTTAGACTCCTGCGAATTCTATTTGATCCTCTATTCGGCTTTTCTTCCCGAACGCCAAATAGAGCATCAGGGGCTACTGTCTATGCGGTATTATTATTTACACATTCTTTACTTACCTCAAAGCCTGTCAAAAGGCTAGTACAAGCTTCAGTCAGTCCGCTCTTGGCGGACTGAACCTTCTAGACCACCGCACTCATAATAGCGTGGTGCTCCTCGTCGATGGAGGTGCCTTGGAGCACCTGCAACATATTGTCCGGCGCCTCCGGTTGGACGGGGGCCGCTGGCATGGTGGACTTGCTCCTCTTGGAAGGAGGTCCCCTGCCGGACTCTGGAACCTTTGAAGGTTCCGGAGCGGTGTCTGGCCTAGAGCCAGACTTGGAGCCCTGAGGGGTTTCATCCCCTTTACTCCTAGAGTCCGGGAGGTCGCCTTGCGACGCCTCCAGGACCACCTCCTCCCGGCTTGGAACCTGTTGGGACAACACTTCGGTGTCATCCGTAGGGCGGGGGGAGGAAGCCGTCGGAAGCGAGTTCATATACGACGAGTCCAGTGAGCCGCTCGACGACGCGTCAAGCCGGTCTTTGGGTGGGCTGCATAAACATATTCGGTGTAAGGGAAAGCTGTGCAATAAATGAATACTATGAATTACTCTGATATCCGGATACTTACGATTTTGCCAGGCGCTTGGCCCTGGGCTGCCACTCCTCTCCGCCGTCGGCGTCGGTGGAGTAGTCCGGAGGAAGGGTTTTCCCCTTCTAGGACCCTCCGGCCTCCCCAGAGAGGGAGGCCTTCCTTTTCTTCTCTCCTCCCGCTGGAGGGGGAGAGCTCTCCTCTTCTTCCTCCTCGTCTTCACGGGAGGAATGCACCTCGGAACCATCGGATGATGGATCCGACACCTCCTGGCGCCAGGCACTCTTTCGAGTCCCCGCGGCCTTTTCCGCGGCCTTCTTCTCCGGCACCACATAGGGTGCCGGAACCAGCAGCTTCGCCAAGCGAGCATCCGCTGGGCCTTCGGGCAAAGGAGCCGGATAGTTGATCTGTCCGGACGTCACCTGCCAATCCTGTCAAAGGCAAGGGAGCTTAGATCCCGCATGGAGTCAAACTATGAAAAACTGATACCCTGTAAAAGGAAAAAAACAGTTTACCGCGAGAGCGTGATGCGCGCACTGAATCCGCGATCATCGGTAGCGGATGCAGGAGCCTCGGCGCCTTTGAAAAGCACCTTCCAGGCATCTTCGTACATCGTATCAAAGAGCCTGTTCAGAGTTTGGTGCCGCGCCGGGTCGAACTCCCACAGGTTGAAAGCCCGTTGTTGACACGGGAGGATCAGGCGGATGAGCATAATCTGGACTACGTTGACAAGTTTGAGCTTCTTGTCCACCAGGGTTTGTATGCATGTTTGGAGTCCGGTTAGCTCTCCTTTTTTACCCCAAGACAGGTTCGTCTCCTTCCAGGAGGTGAGCCGCGTAGGGGGTCCGGATCGGAACTCGGGGGGTGCGACCCATTCGGCATCGCGCGGCCCGGTGATGTGAAACCACCCCGATTGCCACCCCTTCAGGGTCTCCACAAAGGAGCCCTCGAGCCATAGGACGTTGGCCATCTTGCCCACCATGGCGCCTCCGCACTCCGCCTGGTTGCCGCACACCACCTTCGGCTTGACGTTGAAAGTCTTGAGCCATAGGCTGAAATGGGGGCGGATGCGGAGGAAGGCCTCGCACACGACGATAAACGCCGAGATGTTGAGGACGAAGTTCGGGGCCAGATCGTGAAAATCCAGGCCGTAGTAGAACATGAGCCCCCGGACAAATGGGTGGAGAGGGAAGCCCAGTCCGCGGAGGAAATGGGGGAGGAACACCACCCTCTCATGGGGCCTAGGGGTGGGGATGAGCTGCCCCTTTTCGGGGAGCCGGTACGCGATGTCGTTAGACAGGTATCCGGCCTTCCTCAGCTTTTTGATATGTCCCTTCGTGACGGAGGAGACCATCCACTTGCCTCCCGCTCCGGACATGGCTGGAGAAGGTTGAGGTGGAGAGTGCGGACTTGGGCACTCGAGCTCGAGTGCACAAGAATGGATAGGCGAAGGAGGAAGAAGGCGTACGTGAAAAGGTGGATCTTTATCCCCTTATATGGGTGGACGCAACTACATGTCCCCACCAGCCTGATAAGACTCGCTTATCTCCAAGCGCCATAATCAATGGCGCGGTTGGGTTACCCATGCCCGTATTGATGAGAATCCTGGGATAAGGGGACACGATCTCTGCTTTAACAAGACGTGCCAAGGAAACCGCCTCGCATAATGCGCTGAGGTGGGATAATGAAATGACTCGGATAAAGGCTTCGCCGTGGTGTGTCACGATACGGAATACGTCAGCAAATTAGATTGGTGTAAATACTACTCTCTCTATGGCAATATGTGGAAACTTATTTTGCAGAGCCGGACACTATCTTTGTGTTCAAAATCTTCTACGAAGTACTTGGAGGAGGAACCCGCCTTGCAATGCTGAAGACAATCTGCGCGCCGGACTCGTTGTCATTGAAGCCTGGTTCAGGGGCTACTAAGGGAGTCCTGGATTAGGGGGTGTTCGGATAGCCGGACTATACCTTCAGCCGGACTCCTGGACAATGAAGATACAAGATTGAAGACTTCGTCCCGTGTCCGGGAGGGACTTTCCTTGGCGTGGAAGGCAAGCTTGGCGATACGGATATGTAGATCTCCTACCATTGTAACCAACTCTATGTAACCCTAACCCCATCCGGTGTCTATATAAACCGGAGGGTTTTAGTCCGTAGGACAACATATACATCAACAATCAGACCATAGGCTAGCTTCTAGGGTTTAGCCTCCTCGATCTCGTGGTAGATCTAATCTTGCACTACCCATATCATCAATATTAATCAAGCAGGACGTAGGGTTTTACCTCCATCGAGAGGGCCCGAACCTGGGTAAAACATCATGTCCCTTTCCTCCTGTTACCATCCGGCCTAGACGCACAGTTCGGGACCCCCTACCCGAGATCTTCCGGTTTTGACACCGACATGCGCCATTAGTGTCCATTCCATCTATAGCCCTTTTCCTAGTAGTGTGGAGATCACCATTACCTTGACTATTGGCAGTCCGGACTGGGCGAGCATCTTAATCTTGCCCATCAACGGACTGACTTCGGCGCTATCGTCCTCCTCAAGGATTCGAGGATGCCAGTTATGGCGTTTCTTCAACGGAGTGCTTGAAAACTCTAGGAGGCCCATTCGGACTGCGTCAGGAAGAGCGGCGTCATCAATATAGAACCATTCGGAAGGCCACTCTTCAGAAGCCTTCTTCGGCATGCCGGACAGGTATCCGGTCCCGGCAACGCGCCATACTTCGGCTCCTCCCACTTCGAATATTGACCCCCTTGATTACGAGGGATGAGGCAGAACAGTCTTCTCCATAAATCAAAATGGGCCTCGCAGCCTAGAAATAGCTCGCATAGAGAAACATAACCCACAATGTGCAGGATGGAGGTAGGAGTGAAACTATGCAGTTGGAGGCCATAATACTCCAAAAGCCCTCGGAGGAAGGGATGGATTGGAAATCCAACGCCTCTTAGCAAGAAGGGTACAAAGCATACTCGTTCCCCCTTGGACGGATTGGGAATGTTCTCCGCCTGAACCCCTCCATTGAAGGATGTCAGCCCTGCTCACACGGGGACTAAATCCAAGGGAGGAAGAAAGCCCTATTTTTGCAGCTTCACTAGCTGACTGTGAGATACGGAACATCTCTCCCAATCACCCTTTTCGGAGCTGTGGGGACGAGAGGAAGAGCTAGGAGCGCTAGCCATGTTGGGGTGGTTCTGCTCAGCAAGCTCTGAGGGTTTTCTCCATGACGTTTGGAATGGATCTGAGATCTATTCTCTTTAGGAAACTTTCTGGTACGGTCAGGGTGGTATGTGTAAAAATACCCCGACCTCTTTTATTCACTCGACACGTGGAAGCTAATGTTAGGAAGGTGCGGAAGCCGAGGGGTACGACATTAAATGGAAAGCTGAATACATCGCTTTGAAGTCATCGGAGGAGGAACCCGCCTTGCAATGCAAAAGACTATCTGCGCGCCGGACACCTCATCATTGAAGTCTGGTTCGGGGGCTACTAAGGGAGTCCTGGACTTACGGGTCCTCGGGCATCTGGCCTATTAGGCATGGGCCGGACTGATGGGCTGCAAAGATACAAAGACTGAAGACTCTATCCGTGTCCGGATGGGACTCTCCTTGGCATGGAAGGTATGGTTGGCGACCAAATATGAAGATTCCTTCCTCTATAACCGACCTTATGTAACCCTAGATCCCTCCTGTGTCTATATAAACCAGAGGGCTAGGTCCGTAGATAGATCGGCATAATCATAGTTAGACAGGCTAGACTATTAGGGTTTTAGCCATTACGATCTCGTGGTAGATCAACTCTTGTAACACTCATATTCATCAAGATCAATCAAGCAGGAAGTAGGGTATTACCTCCATAGAGAGGGCCCGAACCTGGGTAAACATTGTGTCCCTCGTCTCGTGTTACCATCGACGATAGACGCATAGATCGAGACCCCCTACCCGAGATCCGTCGGTTTTGACACCGACACCCCCCTCCTAGGGAGTCCGAATAGGACAAGGAGGAGGGGGCGCCCCCCCTCCGTTTCCTCTCCCTCTCCTTCCTATTCCCTCCGGTGGAGAAAGGAAAAGGAGGGGGCGAATCCTACTTGGACTAAGAGTCCAAGTAGGACTCCCCCCTTGGCGTGCCCCTCCTAGACGCCGGCCTCCTCCTCCCCCCTTTATATACGGGGCCGGGGGCACCCCAAAGGCACACCAAGAATTCTCTTAGTCGTGTGCGGTGCCCCCCTCCACAGTTTACTCCTTCGTTCGTAGCGTCGTAGTTCTTAAGCGAAGCCCTGCGCGGATCACATCACCATCACCACGCCGTCGTGCTATCGAAACTCTCCCTCGACCCTCTACTAGATCAAGAGCTCGAGGGACGTCATCGAGTTGAACGTGTGCTGAACAAGGAGGTGCCGTACGTTCGGTACTTGGATCGGTTGGATCGTAACGACGTTCAACTACATCAACCGTGTTAACATAACGCTTCCGCTTTCGGTCTACGTGGGTACGTGGACGCACTCTCCCCCTCTCGTTGCTATGCATCTCCAAGATAGTTCTTGCATGATCATAGGACATTTTTTGAAATTGCATGCTACATTCCCCAACACGGGGTCCTATTGGAAACTAAGGGATATTAAGGCCTCCCTTTAATATAGAACTGGAGCAAAGCATTAACACACGGTGAATACATGAACTCCTCAAACTACGGTCGTCACGAGGAGTGGTCCTGACTATTGTCACTCCGGGGTTGCCGGATCATAACACGTAGTAGGTGACTATAACTTGCAAGATCGGATCTAGAACATGGATTTAATGATGATAACATAAATGGTTCAGATCTGAATTCATGGCACCTGAGCCCAAAGTGACAAGCATTAAGCATGGCAAAGTCATAGCAACATCAATCTTAGAATATAGTGGATACTAGGGACCAGGCCCTAACAAAACTAAATCGATTACATGATGAATATCATGCAAATCCTCACTGACCAGCGAGCCTATGAAGGAATTACTCACTCCCGGTGGGGAGCATCATGGAATTGGCGATGGAGAAGGGTTGGTGATGACAAAGAATGAAGATCCCCCTCTCCGGAGCCTCAAACAGACTCTAGATCTGGCCTCCCGATGAAGAACAAGAGGTGACGGCGGCTCCGTCTCGTGGATTGTGATAATTCTTTCTCCTTGATTTTTTCTGGAAAAATATGATTTTTAGCGTCGGTTTCAGAGTCTATGGGGCCACCAGGTGGGGACAACTCACCTGGACGGGCAAGGAGGGGGGCGCGCCCTGGTGGGTTGTGCCCACCTAGGTGCCCCCCTCCGGTGGATCTTGGCTCCAGAAAATTCTTATTTATTGTATAAAAAATCATCGCAAAGTTTCGTTCCATTCCGAGAACTTTTATTTCTGCACAAAAAAAACCACACCATGGTAGTTCTGCTGAAAATAACGTCAGTCCGGGGTTAGTTTCATTCAAATCATGCAAATTAGAGTCCAAAACAAGAGGAAAAGCGTTAGGAAAAGTAGATATGCTGGAGACGTATCAACTCCCCCAAGCTTAAACCTTTGCTTCTCCTCAAGCAATTCAGTTGATAAAGTAAAAGTGAAAAAGAAAAACTTTTACGAACTCTTTTGCTTTTGTTTGCATAAATAAGCTTAAATAGCACCCAGGTTTTCAGCCAACATTATAACTAACCATGCCGATAATAACTCTTAAAGATTATATTAACTCATATCAATAACATAATCAGCTAGTGTTGGGGATATAACTATTAGGTATGACCCGCCCAGGAGGGGCCTGGTCATCCCTATGATGATTCATCACAATGAAGCCTAGGATCATATGGCGGTTCATAGATAGGCTTAGTAGAGGGCCCAGACCCGACGGCGGCTTAAGGCCCATGATAGTAAACCGCCATGTATGTAAACTTGTATTGTAAGGCATATGAGAAAGGTCACCGAGCTGGATACGTTGTATAAACCGGCCGGGACTCTGAGGGCCGCAGGGCGTCAACCCGTGTATATAAGGGGACATCGTAGCGGCGGTTTAGGACAAGAAACAACAGATCGAGAGCCGGGTCAAGCGTATTCGCTCCCTACTCATCGAAACCCTAGCAATACCAACTATAAAGTGGACAAGGCTTTTACCTTCATCATAAGGTGTCGAACCAGTTTAAACTCCTTGTGTCCTTTCTCCTGATTAACCCCTTTAAGCTAACCTCATCGCGATGGCTCCACGACTAAGTCGTCACACTAGGACATCTGACGTGACAATTCCACGACAGTTGGCGCACACCGTGGGGCTATCGCACAATGGTTTCGAGTTCTTAAAGGGAAACTTCGAAGGGATCAAGGGATACGCTGTGGGCCGGATGACCAAGAGTCGTCACAGCAAGCTCTACATCGACGGCGCAGGCTCGGGCCCCGAGGACGGCTCAATTGAGTACGGGTACTGGGTCCCCTTCGGCGGAATCCACATCTTCATCGGCAAGATCGGCGAATCGGGCCCTAAGCCGGACATCTGCACCAACATTGTCGAGATGGCTCAGCATGAGAGACCAGCCCGGATTCAGCCTGCCATGAATCGTGCCTTCGTGGGATTTATCCATGCAGTGGAGTCTCAGGACAGACCAGCATCTGGTGATGAGACAGTCGTTTACTCTGATGGCGAGTCATCCACCGGTGAGACAGAGTCATTGTATCAACTGCCAGACGGCCGGCTTGGGGGCTGTTCTGATGGTGACAGTATTCCGGACCCCTATGAGCCACCAAATCAGGTTGCAATCTTCATGGTCGATACACAGCCTGGGCAGCATTCATCTACGGCAGCGGAGTTGATTTCCGGGTCAGCAGCGGTAGCGGCTGCCATGGCAGGAGGCCCTCGGTGCCCGCCGGCTCAAGCTTTCACTGAGTTGCTGGATAAGCTTACAGCTCTGTTAACAGCGGTGGTTAACCTAGCGGATCAAGATCAACATAATGCGGCAATCACAAAGCTGCGTGATGAGATAGCGCAGGGCAAGGAGGAGCTAAATGCAGAAAATGCCAAGATGGCCGAGGAACGCACTGCTTTGGATGCTCAAGCTCAACGGATTCAGTCACAATCTTACCGGCTCATGTTAGATCAAAACGCTTCCAATGAAGTCATGAGGAGGAGGCATTAGACTCATCTGCCTTCGGTTTACGAGGCAAGGAATCTCTTTAACACACCAGGAGCAGGAACCAGTAACCCGGCAATACAAAACTGGGTCAAAGCACCTGGGACTGGTACACCGGTTCAGCCGCACACAATGGATCCGCCTCGTCAGAACACCAACCCGCCGCAGCACGTACCGACGCCACCGGGTCATTATTCTAACCCTTTGGATAACATGATCGCAGCGGCGTCACAACGGGCGGCTCTTCCAATTGATGGTGAGTCACCAATGGCGGTTGAGACACAGAGAGCCAGAGAGCATCTTCAGACAGCACTGACTCAGCAGCACATTTATTCTTACAGCTGTGACAGGATTCATTCCACCCCTCGCCCAAGCTGAATTTACAGTAGACATCTTGATGAGCCTGCGATGTCAAGCAGTGGACGTAACCATAACCCACCGCGCGGGCATAACCCGGCGGGCGGTGGTGCTGATGCTCAGAACATGGTGGATCAAGGAAGACCTCATCGAGAGGCCGAGTTAGCGGCACAGTATGCGGCCCGTCTACCCACTCTGGTTCGTCCAATCACTTCTGTGGAGCCAGGTGTAACCTTTAGAAATTTGGGTGTGCCATGCTTATTGCCGGATCTGCGTAATGAGCACCTGCCCAAGGATTTCAAAGGTCCTCGCAAGATGCCTAACTATACAACCGATTTAAGTCCTGAGGCATGGATTTAAAGTTATGAGATGGCCATGGAGTTGCTAGATGTCAGAGAAGCTGCATGCGCTAAATACTTCCCCTTGATGTTAGAAGGGACGGCCCACGCTTGGTTGAAGGGGCTCCCTGCTAATTCCATCTGGTCATGGGCCGAGTTAAAGGCCTGGTTCATCCAGAACTTCAAGGATACATGTAAACAGCCCATGCCAATTGTGGATATGGCCTCCTGTGTTCAAGAAAAAGGTGAGTCAACAACCCATTGGGTGCGCCGGGTCTCAACAATCTTGCACTCGTTGGATCGCATCAATGCCGACTCAGCGGTGTTAATGTTGGAGAACAATTGTCGTTTCATGCCCTTGAAGCAGAAGCTAGGGCGGCTCAAACGCCAGTGCATTGACATGGGGACGCTCATGGTGGCTCTCGTTAAGTATGCTGACTCTGATAGTACCAAGGACCCCGAGTCTGATGATGAAAATCCGGGGAAGGGAAGGAAGAGCAGCAATGCCAAGGGGCAGCAGTATAACCCGGGAGGCAATGGTAAGCGCAAGGCTGATAATAGTTTTGACTTTCTGGCTAACACCAATGCACAGAATAATGGTCAGCGTCAAAAGGGTAAACCGCCCCCACATGCTGGAGGATCCGCTATAAATATTGAGCATATGTTGAATCAGCCCTGCCCAAAGCATGGTACGAAAGAAAGACCATCTGGGCACCTATGAAGGATTGTCACATTATGAAGGAGTACAAGAATTCCAATCTTTTTCATGACAGCCATGGGCCAGGTGGCGGTTTTGGGCCTTGCTCTCATGGTCCGGGTTATGGTGGTGGCGGCTCTAACTCTGGATTCCAAGGAAATCAAGGTAATTACAACAACCAGGGTGGTTACAACCAGCAGAATAATCAGGGGGGTCAGCAGCAGCAACAGTCTGGTTATTAGAGCAACCCGAAGCAGTTGAATAGTGGGAAATATCATGTGTTCACCACCAGCTTGTGTAAGCGTGACCAGAAGCTTCATAAGAGATTAGTCAATGCTGTTGAGCCGGCGGTTCCAGGTTATCTACGTTGGTCTGAGCAGCCCATCGTGTGGAGTACGGAAGATCACCCGCCCCGGGTTGATAATCCGGGTCATTTGTCTTTGGTGGTTGCACCTCAGGTCGGAGTGTATAAGTTTACCAAAGTACTCATGGACGGAGGGAGCAGCTTCAATATCCTTTATTATGAAACTTTTCGTCGGATGGGGTTGACTGATAAAAATCTTAAGCCGTCAAACACTATTTTCCAGGGTGTGGTGCTTGGTATGTCGGCATATCCAGTTGGTAAGATAGCTCTGGAAGTTGTTTTTGAAGATGATCATGACTCTAGGTCAGAGAGATTGACCTTTGAAGTGGTCAAGATCCACAGCCCATATCACGCTCTCTTTGGACGGCCGGCTTATGCCAAGTTCATGGCGCGACCGTGTTGTGTGTATCTGCAGCTCAAGATGTCGGGTCACAAAGGAACCATTATAGTGCATGGGAGCCATAAGATAGCTCTGGAATGTGAAGAAGGGGATGCGGCTTACGCTGAGTCGGTTTGTGCAATGGAGGAGTTAAAGTTTTACAAGGACAATGTGGACCCGGCAGATATGACATCTTTGAAAAAGCCAACCACAGAGCATGATCCAATTTTAAAGTTGAAATCAGCAAATGATACCAAGATGGTTGATTTTGTTCCTGGTGACTCATCCAAACAGTTCAGCATCAGTGCTAATCTGGATCTGAAATAGGAAAGCGCGCTCATCGAGTTCATCCATGAGAACCGGGACATCTTTGCATGGAAGCCTTCAAACATGCCGGGTGTACCAAGAGAACTCGCTGAGCACACTCTTAATATTGATCCAATGTTTAAGTCGGTCAAACAGTTTCTTCGCCGGTTTAATGAGGAGAGGCGGAAGCCATTGGAGAGGAAGTAGCCCGGCTCTTGGCAGCTGGGTTTATCATTGAGGTTTTTCATCCTGAGTGGTTGGCTAACCCGGTGCTAGTACTTAAGAAGAATGGCACTTGGCGTATGTGTGTGGACTACACGGATTTTAACAAGGCATGTCCGGCTGATCCTTTTGCTCTCCCTCATATTTATCAGATTATTGATGCTATGGCGGGTTGTGAGCATTTGAGTATTTTGGATGCTTATTCCGGTTATCATCATATCAAGATGGCAGTTAAGGACCAAGAGAAGACAGCCTTCATAACTCCTTTTGGAGCCTTCTGCTATGTGTCTATGCCTTTTGGGCTCAAGAGTGCCCAGGCGACTTATCAGAGATGTGTGCAAAATTGCCTACATAACCAAATTGGGCGCAATGTTCATACTTATGTGGATGATATTGTGGTGAAATCCAGAGAGAAGGAGACATTGATAGATGATTTGAAGGAAACCTTTGATAATCTCCGGGTTTACAAGATGATGCTTAATCCGGCCAAGTGTGTCTTTGGTGTGCCGGCAGGCAAGCTCTTGGGTTTTTTGGTGTCCAACAGATGCATTGAAGCTAATCTGGAGAAGATCAAGGCCATTACTTCTCTGGCTAAACCGGCGTGTATCAATGATGTGCAACGTCTGGCGAGTCGTATAGTGGCGTTGAGCCGGTTCATAAGCCGGTTGGGAGAGAAGGCTATCCCTTTGTATCAGATGATGAAAAAGACAGATAATTTTGTCTGGAGTGATGCTGCTAATACAGCGTTTGAGGATTTGAAGAAGTAGCTGGCTGAGCCGCCCGTACTTGCCGCCCCCATTGATAAAGACCCTTTGTTGTTATATGTGGCTGCTAATAGCCGGGCTGTCAGTGTGGCTATTGTGGTGGAAAGGAAGGAAGCATGCAAGGAGTATCCGGTTCAAAGGCCGGTTTATTATATCAGTGAGGTGCTTATTGAGTCCAAGCAGAGATATCTGCACTGGCAGAAGCTTGTATATGGAGTGTTCTTGGCTAGCCCGAAGCTTAAGCACTATTTTCTGGGTCATCCCATCACTGTGGTTAGCTCTACTCCTTTGGGAGATATCATCAAAAACAGGGAAGCAACTGGCCAGGTTGCTAAGTGGGCTATTGAGCTTGGACCTCACGGGTTAAAATATGTGCCTCGCACGGCCATCAAATCTCATGCGCTGGTGGATTTCATCAATGATTGGACAGAGCTGCATATGCCTGAGGAAAAGCCAGATAACACATATTGGACTATTCACTTTGATGGGTCCAGGCAATTGGAGTGCTCGGTGGCTGGAGTTATTCTTGCTTCCCCTCGAGGTGATAAATTTTGTTATG